>NW_023494791.1:17090000-17347500 GCF_904425465.1 Colossoma macropomum | reverse complement strand
ATGTGAACTTCTGCTTTCAGTAACTGTTGTGACCCGACTTGAGCAGCAATGACTTCGGTCAAACATTTCCTGTAACTGTTGATCAGTCCTGCACTTGGAAATGCTTCAACTTAGTGATGCTGGTGGGATTTCTTGCACGGACTCCGCACTTCAGGTCCAGTCACAACACTTCTATTGGCCATTGCAAAATGCAATTTTTGTCTGCTTCACCAAATCTGTGGTAGACTGACTGGTGTGTTTAGGATCTTTGTCTTGCTGCAAGACCCACCTTCTATGGAGCTTTAAGATATGGACAGATATCCTGACATTCTCCTAAAGAGTTTCCAGACACAATCCAGAATTCATAGTACCATCAAATGATGGCGAGCTATCCTGGTCCAATGGCAGAAAAACCAGCCCTACATGGTGAAACCGCCACCACCATGTTTCACAGTTGGATGAAGTTCTTATGCTGGAATGCAGTATTTTGTTTTGCCAAACATAACATTTCTTATTTAAGCCATAAAGTTTTATGTTTCCCTTACGCCACATAACATTCTTTCTGTAAGCTACTGGCTCATCCAAGTAGTCTTTTGGAAACTTTAAACTGGCCGCAATGTTCTTTTCAGAGAGTAGTTGCTTACTTCCTGAAATCATTTGAAATATTCTTGTACAGTGTTTACTTGGGACAATAGCCAGCACAAACGAGTTTTTTATGATCATCCTTTCCTCTCTTTGATTTTTGTTGGATGATGATTCCTGGGGAGATTAACAATGGTGTTCATTTTCTTATATTTGTACACTTGCTTCCTTTTTCCTCTCTTTGTGATTTTTGTTGGATGACAACTCCTGGGGAGGGTAACAACAATCTTGATTTTGCTTTATTTGTACATCTGCCTGGCAGTGGATCCTGGTGAAGTCTTCTAACCTGATGAGCATCAACAAGTGTTTTTTTCTGAGGTTCTCAGAAATCTTCTTTTACTGAGACATGGCAAGCACTAATAAATGCGTGTTGAGAAAACCAGACTTTAATGCTGAAGACATTAGTTGATATTTTATAAATGGGGCAGGGTCACATACTTTTGCCAACAAAGACATTTACTGCTGGATTACTTTATTCAATTGATGAATGCAAACTATATGACTGTGTTATTTATGTTATTGGATTTTCTTTATCTATTATTATGACTTAAATTATATGAAGACAGTTTAGGCCAGATTTATGTAAAAAATTTTGAAGGATTCACAAACTCTCTAGCATCCCTTTATAATAAAATTAGTATCCAGCATGTCTGAAGACAGAAAACCTGATAAAATGACTATAAACAAATGAATATATGAATGTTTGAATGAAATACAATATCTAAAAATATTTTCTATTTTATTGTCTAATTTATTAGATTTGAATTCACATTTAATAAAGCATTACTGCACATGAAAAATTACAAAAAAACTGTACAGAATTAATATGTGATTCAAGTTTTTAATATCTTGCATATCTAGAATAGCTTAAGCATACCTGAATAAAAATATTTTGGAATGAGAGCGTGACATCCTCCACCCCATCTTTGGCTTTTCTTGCAGGCAGGGCTACAAACAGATACAGGCACTTCACTAAAGCACCAGCCAGTCCAGCGTCAATTGCAGCATTCATTCCCTGTCAAAAACAGCTATTATCAATGAGCCCATTCCACTGAAACAATATTGTCATACTGGCTTTGGATTTAGTCTGATATAAATGGCACAACAAATCAAGACTTAATAAGTACTTAGAAAAGTGTCTGAGTACATGAAGTGTTTGAGCATATCTTAGATTTGTATTTCTTTGAATCTGAAGTAACCTCTCACGTTTCCACTTTTTGGGAGAAAAATCATGATGCTCCTTTTGATCAACAGTACTGGAATAACTTGGATAAATTTAGTTACAAAAGAATCAAACTTGGGTCTTTTGTATTATATTAACATATTCATTTATCAACTTCATATGTGCTATGTCACATAAAGACTGTACGAAAATAAAACATAACCCAGCGGTTCCCAATTCCAGTCCTGGCAACCCCATGCTCTACACACCTGACCCAGCCGATGAGGACCTTGTTCATATGTCTATGAATTGAATCAGGGGTGCTCACTGAAGAAAAAAGCTGTGTATTATATTCTAATTTTGTAATGTAAGCTTCTTACTAAGCACTTGATATTGTGCCTCATGTGATGCGAAATGAACCCTTGTTTACGCATGACTATATAAATTAGGGGTCCAAGCACTCAACGTGTTGGATTCCTGTTGTTTTTGCTCGGATTCAAATAAATTATTTTTCTTCCCAAAAATGAATCATGCAGACCAAACCATAAGGCCTAGAGTCATGAAACCTGATCAATAGGTAGAAGCCTCACAACTCAGGCACACAAGATGAACCCAACTGGCTTGAAGGGAGAGCTACAGCACAGTGTTTTATAATTTGGCCCATACCTCCTACATTACAAGGCCTACAGACATAATTCTGGGTGCTGCTGATTTTATGGCTCATATTAAACCAAAATCAAAACAGCCATCCTGTAAAAAAGTTAAGATATTTTGCACTTCTTTTTTGCAAAACATACTTTTGTGAATTTCTCAGTCACTGAACAGGTATCAAAATATCTGCAAAAGCGTGAACCTCAATACTTACCAAAAATACTGACATTTGAAAACGACACGGCTACCACACGCCAATCAATACCTCTGGATTAGAGCACTGCATTGTTGACTAAAGCAGCTGTAACTCATAAAGGGTTTGTTTTCTAATGAAGATTCTAATGAAACCTGACAGATTTGTGTGTTAAAAGATTCAGAGGTAGCCTGTTACTTTAGGCACTTGTATATCAACAGTGGGCATTAGAAAAGTTAAGCAACTGCTTCTCAGCATTCACACATCTGATTAAGTTGAGATTTTGCATGCTACATCTTTAAGCTTACTTACAAGTGGTGCTTTAAAGATGACCGGATAGGTAACTGTGGATGCCATTGGTCAATCAGCTTTCAGCAGGCATTAACACTGACCAATCATCATGAAATCTGAATCGTGTGTCTATGTAGGGACTCAACATTATCCTATGAAGTTTTAAAAGAATTGACCACTGGGGTGCCCTACTTAATTTTCCAATTAAGCATGCCTTGTACATCATTTTACTTGAGGACATGAAACTGGATTCAAATAATCCAATTATTAGTGAGCCTAATAACTTTGCAAAAGTGTTCTCATAAAATGTACTGTATTTCTTCTATTGTAAATTGTCTGAAAACAACCCATTTCGAACTAGTCTTAGGATTTTGATCCAATCATCTAAAAAAAAAAAGTCTTGAAATGATCTCTGGTTTCTGTAGCTAAATTATTATCAAGAAAATATTGACTTTTTTGCCCACCATAGTAGCTACATATTAATTAATCATTGTGGCCTTGGTAAATCTGAATTACTAAAACTCTGAAATTACCAATTATCAATAAAGTATGAAAAACTTTTGATAACGTCTTACTCCCTAGCATTTATCCTTTGTCTGCGAAAAGGCCCTCGTTCGGCGTATTAGACTGGATTAATCTGTGTGGTGCTTGGACCCTGCAGATTACCACTTGCTGTAATATTTATTTTGGAAATTGTTAAAATGGGATAAAATATACTTTGTTTTTTTTTGGGGGGGGGCAAGTAAAGCTGGGAAACACTGAAAAATATATGAGCCTGTGTAAAGAAAGCATGGATGTCCCATGCCTCAGATGAACAGCCTATTTTCTCTCTTCCTTTCTTTCAGCAAAATAAAAACAAATTCTCAACTTCTCATTGTTTTACACAGCTCAGAAACATAATGATCTTTTTACATGCTAGACAAACAAGAATTTCCCATTTTCCCAAGACTTTTTATATGAAATGTCTCAACACTTTCATTTTTTCAAACCATGAACAATGATAGTGTGAACAAAGCAGTCAGAGTGTGACTCATTTGCATACTAGCACCTGCACTTACAGCTCTGCCTGAGTATTGACAGTTTTTTTTACAAATGCTTTTTACAACTCTTCACACAGTTGGCATAACAGCGCTCTAAGTGCACCATCTATTAAAGTGTGAGAAAATTCAGGCCACGGTGCAAACAGAACATCAAGTCACAATCAAGCAATTTTACACTGTGTCTTTTGAGAAGAACAATGATTGCAACAAGGAACTGAGGTTTGTCCAATAAAAGCATAGGAGGACTTGGCATGTTTTTGTATGCATTTACTCTACATTATTTAATTTATGCAGATGACGCTGACATCATTCTGGCCAAAATATGTCAAATCTGAAATGGGAAAAGGGTTACAGTGAATGTTCTTCATTAGAGTGGTGACGACAACAATGTGTGTAAAACAACATTACAGATTGTTGTGACATAATTCTCTAATTGTGCCAGATGGTAAAGAGCATCTGACTTAATTCTTGGATAAAGTCCATGGAGGGTTTATGCCTGAGGAGGAAGGGGAGCAGCCAAACATGCATTTGTGATTGCATGGGACAATGTGGCATTTCAGTGTTGATACTATTTGTTTATACAGTGGTACATTACAGTACAGTGAAAAAGTCAGAAGCCACCCTTCATTTTTTTACCATCAAGTACAAGTTATTCTTTTTTCAAGAGATATTTCAGCAGAGATAAGATATAAGATATTCCACTTGCAAAAGGAAGAGGAAAGCTAAAGGAAAATAATTTGAAAAAAAAGCTCTTGCTTCAGATCTGAAAAAAATCCACAGATGTTTCTGTCCATCCTGTGAGAAGACAACTCAATGATATGGGGCTGAAAGGATGTGTAGCTGTCAACAAGCCCTTACTAAGAAAAGAAAATAGACAAAAAAAGGAAAATTGGCAAATCAAATAAGAAGCTGCTGGTGTTCACAGAAAAAACTGACTGACCACCATCAGGGTCCAGACCTCAGTGTTACTGAATGAGTTTGGGACGACTTAGATAAAGAGAGGCAAAAAGAAAATAATTGGAAAAAAACTATATTATATTCAGTGGTTGGGGCTTCTGTGTAATTTTTCTTGTAGCTTTGTTCTGCTTTTTTCTGGCACTGAAAAATGAATATCTTGTACTGGCTGTTTGACTGTAAATTAAAGAAATGAAGCATGGATTTTTGCATAGTACTGTATATACAGTAAAGATATGCCATTCTGTTCTAATAAAAATTCTATACACTGATAACACTTTGAACCATACAACGTTAAAGTAGTTACTTCAAAGATTTACATATAATCTTTATGTAAAGCTAGCTTTGTGTGGTCTAGGACACTGTGCTAAGATTGACATAGTGATCTATTAATAGTTTCGAGAAAAAAAAAAAGAAGAATTGCAACTGCAAACAAAAACTGTAAATAAGGATATATGTAGCTACCATAAGTGTGATTTTTTAAAACCACAGCAGAGCAGACCAAACGTCTAAATGATGTTCCACCAAACCCTTACCAACCCACTACACCCTTACTCACAAAGACTTTATGATGAAAGCAGTTATACGACATTTACTGCTAGTCATATGACTGGCCACATGGCTTGTCATGGCATCTGATTAGGAAGTAACTCAGCATTACAGTCTAAAAATGTCCTCAGGGAAATCTCAGGCAAATAATACCGTAGGACTTACAGAGTCACTTGTAGACAGAAGAGAAATGGCCTTCAGCAGCAGCCATCCTTTGTTGCTGCCAGGTTCTGTGTGCTGAAAAAACTGCTCCAACTCATACCGTGCTTCTTCTATTGCAAACAAATGCAAAAAGATGAAAGCATTTTTACTCTGCCATTTTTTAGAATGAGAGAAAATTATGAGAGAATTTTAATCGTAGTCATATCATGATATTATTCATAATCAAGACAAACATTCAAATAATAACCTTCAAAATTTAAGCTCTTTTCAATCATATGGGTTCAGATACCAAGAACTGTTGTCATGCATACAGTTCAAATTTCAACCTCTTATCTTTAAAAAAGAAGAAGTAGCTCTCTTGCCTATAATGCTTCAACACCCCTGCTCACTTAGTCTTTTCATGAGCTGCTAAAAACAGCCCCAAGCCCACACATGCCTGAATGTGAGCTGACACAGTCCTACACATGCCACCCATGCTTGACCGTCAGTCAATCACGGTTGATCACTCTTAGCTCAGCTGAATGGAGAAGACTGAGTGTACCTGCTGGCCTTTCTGCTACTTTCTGCTGTACATGACACACCAGTGTCTCTCCAACCTGATAGGCCAAAGCCTGCAGGTCCAAGTCCTCAGTGTCGCTGCTGCTTTCAGATACCTTACAGAGAGCACAGACAGGGAAGCTGAACCATCTGTTTGAGGAACCGGTGAAAATACAAGAGGATGCACACTTCCTTTGGCTCTCAAATGAAACATTTTTTTTCCTTTACTGATCTTAAAAAACATACAAACAGTAGTGCCTTCTGTGGATTAGAATGCAGCACTTGGACATGGAACACAATTCTGTTTAGTTGAAAAAGCAAAGGCATCCATGCACACACTGGTTACACTTTCAAAAACGCAGATGGAACGTTTCATTTCTCTATTATGTGACAGCACACACGAGTGACTCCTATCTGCAATTTCACATGACTTTTTCAGAAGATATGTTCTTTAAATGGAGCTTACACTATATGTTGCAGCACACAGTGTTGGTAAATCCCAGTTGGAATGCATGACTGGTAAAATAGTCACATGTGCATTAACCCCCACACTAAGACTTCACGGCACATGTTTCTAGCCCTTGAGCATTTATCAGTGGCCTCACGAGACAAATCATCTCTGGACAGAGGAAATGTAGGCATGTTCACTCTGACTTGGTGTTAGGCGACATTGAGAATGAAACAGTTAATAGTAGGCTTTTAGCTGAGCATGTACAAGTTACATTAGAGGTGGAAATATAATGATATGTTATTGGTATTGTGTTAACATCGCAATATACTTGACAACATACTTCAAGTATATCATAGATATCATTTCAGGTATTTCTAGAACACTGAAACTGAAAAAAAAAAACAATTACAGAGTCTGTAAACAGCATCAAACAGTGTATAATAACTGAATTAAGTAGCTGACTGGATCTCAGCTATTATGCAATTATATTATTTTATTAATTTATACTAATGGACTGTTTGATTTTCCTGCTCTTCCACCTTAACTTTTAAATTCAATATTATATTATATTATATTATTATTATATATGATGATAATAATAATAATAAGAATAATAATAATAAGAAGAAGAATTGTCTTTTATAAATATTATTACTGTTTTGCATTACTGTTTGCTGGTGTATTTTGTCCTTTCTAGCTTGTTCACAAACCTCAGCAAAGCCTAATACTGTCATATACAGTAGAGTGCAAAAGGCACCAAAGCACACTGTTCAAAACTCATTTGTATCAGCAGTAACTGTGCGCTTGTAAAGCACTATATATCATTAGAATAGATGCAAATAAACATAAAAGCAGTAAAAAAGTAACAAGAATTTCTTATTAAAAAAAGAAAAATATATACATACATACATACACACACACACACACACTATATATATGGCTTTTAAATCTAATTTTCTACTAATTTTTACTGCACATCGTTTATTGTGAAAAAGTGTTGTGACATTATATTTTGTCATATCACCCACCATTATGACACACTGATTATTAGGCCTTGTTATTTCCAAAGTTGCACCTTTTCTGAAATGGTAAGATTTTATAAGCTTCCCCTGAAACAGGGCTACAGGGAACTCTCAGTTTCCCAACATCACTACACTTTAAGGGTTTATTTACTTAACTTATTTACTTAACGCTGTGTAATCAGTTCATTTCCTCTATCTCTCAATCACTCACTGTATTTTAACTGTTCTTGTTACCTGAATGAACAGGGGCAGAAGCATGTCGAGCTGCTGCTCTCTGTCTTCTACTGCTGTCTGACTGAGCTGCAGGAGCTGCTGCCTGAGAGCTGCATCTGCGTCAGCATGCGTGTCCTCCACCTCTCTGGCAGGCTCTGCCCCAGCTTTGTCTCTCTTTAGCTCCGTACTCTCTGCAATCTCCCCAGAGGCACTCAGCTCCCCGGTCTCCTTATTGATCCTCTCCATATCTCCACCAGCTTCCTTTAATAATTGGGTCACAGGATTACAAACACACAAACAGCTCTTTATACACAACAGTTAAATCCAGCACACGACTAACTTGCGTATTAGACAGGAGAGAACAACTGCACAGTACAGAAATAAAATAGCAATGAAATAAGTCCAGTTCTTCAAATATAAACCAGTTCCTGTTCAGGGCTTCTATGTTCAGAGTCTCAGAGAATGTATGTGTTACATTTTTCAGTCCATGAACCGCATATTGCAAAGCACTATTACACAACATTGCACTGTAGACAGAACTGTTTGTAATTATCATTTCACAAGACGGCAATTTGCTTTAGGGGTCTGACACTGTCTTCCCACGCACTAAAAAACAAAGGCTTTGGATTTCAATCTAATGTGTACATAATTTCCATAGGAAGTACATCAGTACAGCTGCGTCTTTTATTACACACTTGAAACTTAAGAGTAACTTGGCCAGTTTGCATTTTTTTCAAGTACTTACAGAAAATAAGCCTTTAAATGTAATCAGTTCAGGATTTTCACAGGGCTTTTACAGAATCTTGTGATGTCAAGAGCACGCTTGTTGTGCTAAATGGAGGAAAATTCGCATTCCTAGAAAAAGACCACTGCACATGCTGACCACAACAGCTACATGTAGCCCATAAATGAGATGAATTCCTGCAATTTTAGCTCATCATTAAAAGAACAAAGGCCTGTTTGTTGCACACATCCCTCTCATTTTCATCCAAAAAGGCATATGACTGACAAACGCATTATGTAAAGGAAACTATGTGCTTAAATTCTGTGACAAATAAAATGCTCTATGCCGGAAAATTATTCACTTTTAAAGTCATTTGCTTCCTTGTTTTTGGTTTCTTTGTAAGTGCTTCGCATGTCAGAGCAGAACTGGTAAAGCAGGACACTGTCAAAATAACATACCTCAACATGTCTTCACACTGGGCAATTGTGAAAACACTTGCTGCCCAAAACAGTCCAGCTCAATCCCACATGACAGGCAGTAAGCCTTGTATTACCCTTAGCAACGACACAGAGACACACACACGCGCAGCCAGTTTCACAAGAGTTTCTGTAAAGTGACACTTACCCGCTGTTTGGTGGGAGGCATTAGTATTTGCGCTGAGTTTTGCTGGAGGACAGTCCAGTCCCGGTGAGATGATTTCCCTCTCTTCCCATCTCACAGCGCTCAGTGAGTAGCCAGTTGAGACATGCCTGTTAGGACCTTACCTCTAATCTGCCAGTGACTAAACTGCAGTGGGTGCCTGAACTTTGCTCGAAGAGAAACTCTTACATCAGCTGCACATGGTCATGCGCCTTACTTCCTAGAGAAAAAAAGCAGAAGTGAAGGACTTTATTTTCTGCCACTGCCTCAATACATCTCAGCTCAAGAGCTCATTCTATTGTAAAAATGAAATTTTGTGATACCAAATAAAATTAGTCACCAGACGATAAGCATACAGAATTATCTGAGCTCTCATAGAGAAGTAAATAAAAAAAAATCCAAACACTGTCCTATTAAAATTAATCTGTTTAATGTATGACTGGTCTGTTTTAGGGGAATTCTCAGAAATCCGTACACAACTAATAACACAACCTTGGCAACACTGAAAGATGTTTAAACAACCAATAATCCATCATCGTTTGAGCAGTGGTGACATCGTGTGGCTCGTAGAGAAAATGACTAGGGCCAAATAATTCCCTAAAACACAACTACTACTATCACTGCTAGAGAGGGCGAATTTTCAGACAGCTGTTCTTACCACTATTCCTCCTTCTCCTCCTACTACTACTAATTTTCAATAGTTCAATATTGAAATATATATGACGATGCATAAATAATATCTAGTGCTGGTTTGCAGTTATAGTGTTACCAGTTCCTGACCTAAAGCTGCAGCAGGTTCACGTAAAAATGATATTTCAGCTGCGTTCACAGTCTACGGCTGAAACTGGCTGCCTTCCAGGCTCCTTCCAGGCAGGCAGATGACTGGTGTTTGTGGCGTGTTGTGTGGTATGTCGGTGTGACAATAACTGAGTCGGCTCTTCAGCACACATCACACCACAGTGCTGAATTCTGCTTCGTCCAGTTCGCTACAACACGGGAGCACAATGATAGCAGCCTAAATGATACCTTAGTTTATTTCTGACCTGCCAAAGAACAATTTCTTTATTCAGTTAAATAATTTAACCTAACTCATTGCAATGTGCTGGCTGGTCCCACATTATAAGTCTAGCATTTTTGTTTATAGGCCTAGGTCAGGGATTCGATCCCAAAAAGAATCGATTCCTCGATACCTGGCATTCAAGAATCGAGAGTCGACTCTTCAAAACTTTAGACTCGATTCCACACTGACAGATATTCTGTTGTCATTGTCTAGACACTTTACATGAAAAATATATCATTCCACAACACACATCGTTAGTCAAGTTGTGTTTTACTTTAGACAAAGTAGGAAACAAAGTCAAACGTAAAATTTATAAAGAAAAATGTACAGTCAAATGATATTGCCAGTTCCAAAACGCCCACCTGAAGAAGTTGACGGAAGAGAAGCAGGTATGTTGGCTAGCCAGCCCCCGCCAGTTAATTTAGCTAATGTAGCGTTAGCTCTCCAAATTTCCTTGCTAAGGTCAAATATTATTATTGGGGTACTCTTTTTTGTTGCCTCATGTCCATCTGTGAGTCCAAATTACATCGTGGAATCGACACTTGTATGCACCACTATTTCCCATTACTTTGAAGCGGAATCGGAGTAGACTCCAACATTTCTAGAATCGAACAGCCCGTATGAGCCAGGACAATTTACTAGACTAGGTCTCAAAATGCATGAGAAACTATATACAGTTAGCCTAGTTTATGTGTTTTTGGTGGCTACTGTTGTTGCAGTCAAACAGAATTAACCAGACTTGTCCAGTGGAAATCAATGGCTTGTTTCGACAGAGGACTCGAGTAAAAATCGAAGATCCAAGAATAAACACGAAAAGCTGACAATAAATCCGTGCATCCGCGTGTATCCACAATTTCTGATTACACAAAGTTTCAGATTTCGGAGGTACTTTATGTAAGTATATGTGTTCAGGAATTCACTATTTTAAATGGTCAATCGTAAAAGATTTATTTTATAAATATTGTTTCTACCTATTTTGTAGAAGTGCTTTTAAATATCGGCTCGTATTTTGAAGTTCAAAATAGTTTGCCCACAGTCACGTGTGTACATGAGACCAATCAAAATATGGGGGCGGGGTTTTATCAAATCAGTTCTGTTGATTTGTGCGCTTCGCAGCGCCGTCGCTTGTAACTGTCCTGTTCCGGTTTTGCTTGGATAAAATGTCAGCCGCTTTTAACTGAGCTGAGGAATGAAATGAGATATTTTTTTTAATGAAAATGTGCATTTTATGTTACTACTGAGCTCATTGCAGGCGCGGGCGGTGATGCTCCACAATGTCTCTGAGCGCAGTTACTGAAGGAAATGGGGTATTTGAGGCTGTTCAGAGAGGAGCCATCGAACAGGTCGCTCAGCTAATTCAGCACGACCAGACAGTCTTACAACAGAAAGGTAAGCCCTGTAGAAGTCTGCGCCTGTCTTAACTGGCTGTGGGAAAAGAGAGACAATCTGTCTTATGAGCTGCAGACAAAATAAGATCCAACTGTGTTCAGCTACAATAGCTACAATTCACTCTCATGTTCCTGACGGTGCGGAATTGTCAAGTAGAGCTGTCAGTGGTGTTGTTTTTTCCATTGTTTCACCTGGCTATCGTTTTCGTTATTAACTATTCATTGACTCTAACAATTAAGTCCAACCTGTTCCTACCTGCTTTGTTAGCTTTCACAGATTCACAGTCTTTGCTTTTTTTAGGACAGTGTGGGCCGCAAGTCATCAGATTTATTAGTTCTAGGTAGTTGTGCAGATGTCTTACAACAAGGACAGAGTAGTATAAAAAAGCGCTCTATTGATAATTAGCCAACATATAGAGGAATTGTTCACCAAAAAACAAATTTACACATGTTAACTCCATACATAGTTGATCGGCCAGGATATATTTGTTGTCTGAAGTTTGTTTAATCAGTTTTAAACTGGAACTATGATGCTAATATAATAGGAGAAGAAAGAGTTTGGATGACAGACTTTAATTACATTTCCAATACATTAGCTTCTTTATTTTAGGGAAAAATAAAGAAGCAAACATCAGACAACAAACATGTCTTGGCTGTCAGTGTTTGGGGTAAAGGGTCACTGTGTAAATGAGGTTTTTCAGTGAAATGTTAATTTAATTACTTAAGCAATATTCTACTACAGTATTTTTTGCCAGTATTTGGGATAAAACCACACATAATCCATATTTTGGAATCTGTAAGTTCTGATAAAACTGTCTTTTCTCTTTTCTCAGGCTGGGGTGGTTTTACTGCCCTTCATTTTGCTGCCCTGCATGGAAACCGGCCAATAGCTGAACTCCTCTTAAGTAGCGGAGCTGATCCTAATGTACCTTGCGATGCAGGCCAAACCCCTTTTCACTTTGCCTGCAGGTACAGTGAATCTTCCTGACAGATGTCCTTTTCATATCCATTTGACCATCCATGTGACAGAATGCATCACTGTCCGCAATTTTCTGTGCTCAGTTGTCTAGCAGCTGCTCTAGGATACAACATAAAACAACCTTGCATGAATAAATTAACATCCATTTTATGACTTTTCTGTAACAGACATGGCAACATCAGCATCATGCATAAAATGATGCAGCATGGTGCAGATTTACGCATTGTGGATCAGCAGGGAAAAACATCACTACATCATGCAGTTAGTGGGGGAAGCATGTGAGTAACTGAATACTCTGTTTAATCTGTAGATGCATGAGCTGCGGTTTTATTTTACACTTTTTTTAATTAAGTATTCATAATCAGCGATGGTTTCTCTAAGTTAGGAGCTCATTGCTAACATAGCACTTTAAAGTTAATAGGATAATTAGTCAAAGTGAACATTCAAAAATATATTTACAAAAAAGTTTAAAAGTCATGCTCATGACTTTTCTGTGGTGATGTAAATATTCTGTGCAGTGCTGCTGCCGTTTAGGACTAAGAGTGAACACTCATCACACATTGTATAGAACTGATCTTCCTCTTTCTTATTGTGTGATGGTCAGTGTTGCCATGCAGTACCTCTGGGAGACTACCATGTTCCGATTCTCAGATGGTGATAACTCCCTGATCACTCCTCTGCACATGGCAGCTTCCACAGGGAATACTGATGTGGTCAGGTACCTTCTACGTAACAACGTAAGCTATTTCACTTGTAACACATGCTGCTTTCTAATGCACACTTTGAGAAAATCAGAAATACAGTGCTGTAAAAAAATTTTTGCTCCAAACCCGATTTCTTCTCTTTTTGCTAACTTGTCACGTTTAAATGTTTCAGTTCTTCCGATTACTTTTCATGTAAGATAAAGTCAGCCTTTAAATGATCATTCCATTTATTGAAGATAAAGGTTCATTCAAAATCTATATCATTCATGTGAAAAAGTAATTGCCCCCCTAAACTTAATAACAGTTAGTGCCACCCTTGGTAATAACAACTGCAGTCAAACATTTGCAATAACTTATGATGAGTCTTTTATATCGCTTTGGAGGAATTTGTCTCACTCTTCTTTGCAGAACTGTATTATTTTGGCTACATTGGACAGTTTTCAAGCATGAACTGCACATTTAAAGTCTTGCAACAGCATCTCAATGGGATTCAAGCCAGGGCTTTGATATGGCCTTTCCAAAACCTTAATTTAGATTTTTTTCGAGCCATTCAGAGGTGGACTTGCTTGTGCGCTTCGGATTATTGTCCTGGTGCATAACTGTAATTCAGCTTTAGGTCACAAACTGATAGGCGGAAATTCTCCTTCAGGATTTTCTGATACAGAGCAGAATTCATGGTTCCATCAATTATGACAAGTCGTGCAGGTCGTGCAGAAACAAAGCAACCCCAGAGCATCACACTACCACCACCATGCTTGACTGTTGCTATGACGCTCTTCTCAAATGCAAGACAAGGCTTTGTGTTCTTTTTGGTCAGCAGTGGTTTACACCTTGCAACTTTCCCATGGACGCCACTTTTGCCAAGGTTCTTACTTATTGTGGAATCGTGTGCATTGACCTTGAGGCAAGTGTGGCCTGCAGCTCTTTAGATGTTTGTCTGGGTTCTTTTGTGACCTCCTGTGTTGTCAATGCACTTTTGGTGAAATCTTGGTTGGCTGGCCACTCCTTGGAAGGTTCACCACTGTTCCAAGTTTTATCCATTTGTGGATAGTGGCTCTCACTCTGGAGTCTCAGAGCCTTAGCAATGGCTTTGTAACCCTTTCCAGACTGGTAGATTTCAATGACTCTGTTTCACATCTGTATTTGAATTTGTTTAAAATGTGGCATCATGAGCTGCTTTTTGAGACTTTCTAGCCTGCTTCACATTACCAGACAGGTTTTATGTAAGTGATGTTTAGATTCAACAGGTCTGGCAGTAATCATGCCTGGGTGTGTCTAGTAAAACTGAACCCAGTAGTCAGTTGAATTTGGTTAACTGGTTGATTTAGTAGCTGAGGGGGCAGTTACTTTTTCACATAGGGCCAGGTAGGGCTGAACAGTATTTTTTCTTCAATAGTTGAAATTGTCATTTAAAAACAGCATTTTGTGTATACTTTGGTTATCTTTGTTTTATATTAAAAGTAGTTTGACGATCTGATCACTCAAATGTGACAAATATATGTGGCAAAAATAGAAGAAACTGGGAAGGGGGCAAATATTTTTTCATGGCACTGTATATTGTATTCCTATTCCCATTCATGAAACCACAACCAGTAGTCCTTGGACTGGGTCACTGGTCAGCAGTCATTCAAAGAGAGTTGCAGGATGACCTAAAAGTAGCAGGAACATGGTAAACAATAAGTAATGAACTGCATCACAGTCATCAGCATCAGTTCCTTTCAGAGGAAACACGAATTCAAATGAAAAATTAATGGAGTGATGTTCCAGGACACATTAGAGGAGAATGTAATCTCATTGGCCACGAAATTGAATCTGGGAAGAGATGGACGTTTCAACAAGACAACAACCCAAAAATAGAAGAACCCAAGAGTACCTAAAAAAGAGTGAGAAGTTGCTTGAACGGACTAGCCGATCCCTTGATTTGAATCCCTTTAAAATATCTGAGTACAAAGTCAAAAGACATTTGAAGTGGATATGTGAATTGCAAGTATATTAAATAACCCAAATGGAAGTGACTGAATACTTCATCTCCTTTTATTTACAACCCTATTTCCAAAATTTTGCTGTGCAAAATGTAAATAAAAACAGAATGGAATGATATGCAAATCCTTTAAACTATATTTAATTGAAAATGGTACAAAGACTATGTCATATGTTGAAACTGAGAAATGGTGTTTTAAATATATGCCCATTTTGAATTTGAAGCCAGCAATCTGTTTTAAAAAAGTTGGGACCGGGGCATGTTTACCGCTGTGTCGCATCACCTCTTTAACTGTACCCTGTAAGCGTTTGGGAACTGAGGAGTCCAGTTGCTGTAGCGTTGAAAGTGAAATGTTTTCACTTTCTTGCTTGATATAGGATTTCTGCAGCTCAACAGTTCAGGGACTCCTTTATCGTATTTTTCGTTTCATAATTCGCCAAATGTTTTCAGTGGGTGACCGATCTGGACTGCAGGCAGGCTGTAGAATTTTTAGACCCCTCTTTCTGTAGAATCAGGACCAGGAGGCCAGCCAGATCCTTCACTATGGAGCCATGCTGTTGTAATATGTGCAGAACGTGGTTTTACATTATCTTGCTGAAATAAGCAAGGCCTTCCCTGAAAAAGACATCATCTGGATGGCATCATGTGTTGCTCCAAAACCTGTACATATCGTTCAGCATTAATGGTGCCTTCACAAATGTGCAAGTCACCCATGCCATGTGCACTAATGCACCCATATACCATCCCGGATGCTGGATTTTGAACTGTCCACTGATAACAAATGAGATGGTCCCTCTCCCCTTTAACCTGGAGGGTGCAGTATTATGTACCACAGATGACAGAAATCTCCAAGTGGCTATGATGGAGCTCTTGCCATTCAAGTGCTTTCACAGTTTCAATCTGAACATTTTGTAAGTTACTCTGGGTAAGTGTCTGCTAAATGAATATAGGGAGATATCTAACGTCTAATGATTATGACATGGCAGTATCTGTAGACATTTAAGTGGAGCACTTTCTTCAAGAGTTTGTTGGTGTCCAGTGTTTCAGGTGGCTCACTGTAGTGAGCTGCAGCAGAAATTGCAGCACCTTCATAGTAATTGGCTTTGCCACAATACCTAACCCCTTATAAGCCTATAATCATTATAACACCCTTATGTTATGAAGTTGTAACATGCTTAGACATCTCAGTTGCTGTGTGTGCATAGTATGTGGGTTGATTTTTGTAATACCTTCCATGTTTAACATGTAAACTGCTTTTACAAATATTGTTTTTCCTCTTTCTATGTCTCCAGAGATGTGCAGCAGTTGCTGTAGACCAGCAGGGGGCGACAGCACTGCATGTGGCTGCAGAGAAAGGCATAATTGAGGTGTGCTGGCTGCTACTGCAGAGTGCGGGATTCCACATTTTACACATGAAAAACTACACTGGCCTCACACCTCTAGACCTCTGTAATCGCGGAACTACTTTTAGGTCCGTTGGTCGCTGCTTTTTTCAACCACTCTTCTTAGAGTCACATCGAGAGACATGTTATCAGGTTGACTTGTAGATTTTTCCCTTTTCTCCCTGTTCTATCGGTAGATTTTCATATTTGTCATTCTGTGTTCTTTTAACAGACATCAGCAGCTCACCAAAATTTTGACCCAGTTCATCATTAAACCAAAGGATCAGAAACCCAGAGAATCATATGGTAACTATGCACATCTGTTTTTTCCACATAAATTTGACAAAATTATAAGCAGACGATATTAAACCTGCTGTTATTGTTTGGTATATGAAGGATGTTGTGTTCTTATCTCTAATGCAGTGGTGTACTACTGGACACTCCTGTTGCCCAGTCTCAGTGGGGCAGCAGTGCTCCTCATAGCTGCAGCATTAGGAGAATATGGAGGAGTATTTTGTGGACTACTTTTTCCCTGGGTGGCAAAAATCACCCTGTCCCAATACCACAGAATGAGCAGCTATCAGAGGTTAGTGCACTGTGTTGTTATCCCATCAGACTGTATTTTTTATTTTTTTTTAGTTATGTATGTATGTATGTATGGATCAAGATTCTTATAGTTAACTAGAACTATTACAAAAATGAAAACTAGCAATGAAAAAATATACATGTTTACTGAAATAAAAATAAAAATGACAGTTTAAAGAAAAAAAAAAAGCCCAACTTTAATATCCACTGCAAAACTAACTGAAACGAAAGAGAATTATTGAGAAGGAAACTTCTTAGGTTTCTTTTTTTCAGTGTGTGAATGCTTGGAGCCGCTAAAGGGCTGTTATTAAAAAAAAAGAAAAAGAAACAAAAATAATGGTATTGCATTCCCTCACAATACATTTGCGTTTCCCTGGAAATCCAATGGATTTTGCTAAAGAATGCAAAATATTTCTGAGGGTATGCAAGGAAACACAATGTGAGGGAATGCAAAAATGCAAAGGACCACAATGTTGTTGCAATTTTTTTTCCCCTCAATGACACTCTAGGGGCTCAGTATGAATAAGATTTTACAGATCGATCCCTTCTGGATTTGCTTGTCTTTAACGAACGATGTAAGTACTTTAAATATGTTTGTTCTGTTGTTTATTTTCATACTTGTAGGCTACCAAATCCCATCTATCTTGGGACGCTGACTGCAGGCATAATTCATTCCTTGATCTGCTTTTACTATAAAATTCTGCCTAATATCCTTTGCTGGCAACATCTAATATTGCTTGCGTGTATTGTGAGTGTATGTGTGTGGGAGTGTGTGTAATTTTGGTACCCAGAAAACTACAAAAGAAAACTTTTCCTTAACCATTTACGTATTTGGCCAGCTCATACTCTCTTACACATTTCATTGCTCCATTTTGGTGTTGTTCTTGGGCTCTTCTGGAAAGTTCTAAGACAAGATCCAGGTCGACTCCGTTCAGCTGATGCAGACCCCAGGTTCACCAGTATAGCTGACCTGGTGGAGGCAAATCAGAATCCTAATCGCTTCTGCGTTTACTGTGAAGTAAGCAAACTCCACACCAGGCATCAGGCTTTTTTTTTTTTTAATGATTGGTGGGTCCAAGTTACGATTGATACATGGAATTACTGTAATTTTGTTTGTATTGAAGCTGATTTTGCTCCAATTTTCAGTGGAGATGACACTATCTCTTTTTTTTTTTTCCTATACCAATACTGAAACCTTCAATTCTAATACTCTTCTTTAAAAACTACTAAGCTTTAAAATGAACATTTTCATTAAAACACTTTAAGATGATCATCTAAAAATAACATTGAACGAACTAAAACACAAGCAAAATTACTTATTTTTCTGTCTCATTCTATTATTGTAGCTATTCCAAGTGGACAACTGCAAGCACTGTCGCCTGTGTGACTTTTGCGTAATGGATTATGACCACCACTGCCTTTTCCTCAACCACTGTGTTGGGCAAAACAACCACCAGGTCTTTGTGCTGTTCATCCTGGCTATGATTGTTGCCCATCTCCTCTTCATAAGCACTGCTGGCTATTACCTCTACTGGAAGATGATCACAGAGGAGCACTGGAGTTGGAGCTCAGTAACAGGGAGGGAGGCGTGGGTGTTCCTGCTGCTCCTACTCAACCTCCTTACTCTCCTCTGGCAGGCCTGGCTGCTCTCTGAACAGTTTGATGCCATTTCCACTGGAACCACCACCTATTTTAGGCGTTCTAACAGTAAGAAGCCTGCTTGGGGCAAGCGTTTGGCCACAATTCTCTCTTTTCTGATTGATGGGAAGAGTTTTAGGAGTCAACAGCGCAACTCTGTTGACATTTAGATTTATAAGTATAAATAATTAATTTCCATCTTAGACAGTTCCTGCACTTAAGTGTTCTCTTGAGGAATGAATTCTTGATTATTGTGATCTTAAGTTTGGTCAGTTGGAGTTATTTGTCATTTCTTTTATCAGAACCTAATCATTTTTAGTGATTCTATTGAGAGACAACTGCATAAAATGCATTTAGTTTTTCATATTTTCACTTATCAGTAGGCTCTATCACAGATTACAAGTTACATTCTTGTGCACTGTCTAAATAGTATTATCCGAATTTTACTGAACCTTTCACTTGTATTTATGCTGTTTATACACCGATAGTATTTTAATGTTTTCAATAAAGCTGTGAAAAACTGTTGCACTACTATTTTGAAATTTTATTATGGTTTGAATTTTTATTTTGGAAAAATAGAATAAAATTTGGAAGTGAAATGACCACAAAAACACTAGGGAGCATTTCATTAATCTATATTTTAGAGTGGTAAGCCACAAATGTCAGTGACTATTATATTATTACTGAAATATTATCATTAATAACTCATATAGCATTATAGAAAGATAACTAGGTTGATCATATAATACTTGTTCCTAATAAAAAAGCTTTAGCAGCATGGTGGCCATTATGTAGGATTATAACTGACAGTATGTACCAGTACATAGCATATCTGATTTAGCTGCCTGTCAAATGTAATGTCTTTTCAGCTGAGAAGGAATATAAGCTGGGTATGCTGTGTGCAATGTAGGGCAGTCTGATTACATTAGAACCATCGAGGGGCTCTGTGCTGGAGGACTAGCCATGCTTTTAAGCTGAGATTTCATCATTAATCATCTATATAGTCTGTGTTTGGTCTGATACTAATTTCGCATTGATTTTGTTGTGGTAATGCCAATCAGTAAAAGAACATGAATCTGCAGGCCTGAGAAAGATGGCGATGGGTAATTGCATTTCATTACTACTGTGACATGGGTCTAGCCACTGATGCAAGCGCCCACCCCCTTCCCTCCCTCTCTGTCTATCGCTGCAGCTTTTAGAGGAAATACAATTTAGCTGCTTATCTCAGAGCATACATATCAAGGGATTTGAGGAAATACTCACTAATTTTTCAGCCCAATCTCTGCTGTATCTGCATATGGTCAATTACAATGGACAACAATTTTAATATGCTGAGTAAAAGAACAGAAAACCTGTTGATTTGAAACAGTTCTGCTTGAAACACAATGAAAGTCAATGGGGATGTGCTGAAACACCTTCCCATTGGCTTCTGTTTTAAAGGGGAATTCCACCAATTTTTCAAAACTTAAGAATGATTCAGTCCTTTAGAGGAAAACCAATTATTCAGAGTGGTTTGATGTGAAATGGTTCATTGCTGAGAAACTTGCAATGTCTGATTTCTTTACAGTCACGGTGATAGGAACCAGGGGTTGTGATGTCTACAACACAAACAGTCATTTTATTTACTATCCAAAACCACCAATGTTCTACATGTGTTCTGCGTTTTAATATGAGGTGCTTATAATAGTAAAAGTCATAAATCTAAAAAAAAAGTCTTTTTGGTGACTAATTTGCCTTACAACACCCTGTGTTTACCCATCGGCCTGAATGGATTAAAGTAAATGGATTCAAATGCATTTTAAGCCCACTTTGAGGGATCTTCAGGGGTGGACGCCTGGTTCTTATCAGCACCACTGTGAGCAATTCTGACTTGGCAAGCTCTAGAACTGAGCATTTCACGACAAACCAAAAAAAGGACTTTGTTTACGTCTTCTTTGAACTTTTGAAAACCCATTGGAGTTCCCCTTTAAGCGTGTTTAAGTCAACAGGTTTTCTGGTTAGGTTTAGTCCTAAAATCTGATTGACTGCGTTCTAAGCCATTGTGAAATAATCACATACCTATGATCACCTCAGCACTGACTTCCGTTTTAGCACCAGGTCAGTGATAACCATCGTGCTGTGAATGGACCATAATGCTGCTCATATGGCCCGCCGAGTCTATTTTTTAACTGACAATTTATATTCTTATTTAAGTAAAAAATAGCAGGTTAAGCAGGCTAAACCTCTCCTCCAGTAATATAAAGTGTTAGGCATGGAATGGAGGTAAGTTATTGAAAGAGTCACAGTAAAACTGCCATACAGAAAATAATATGTTACTATGTCATCAAATGTTCGAGTTTTGGGTTAGTTTTGTTTTCAGTAATATTAAATCCGATTTTTCAAAATAAATGTGGCACCGTTAGCACAAACCTTATCACAAACTAGCTAGCTTGATGCTAACACAACACAGGAAACGTTAGCGGAAATTAGCATTATCGTTGCAGTTGTAATTTGGTAGCTAGCTAGTTAGCTATAGAAGCTGAATATTTCTGTATTAAAAACTGCTATACTATGATATTTTCATAGTTATATGAGAATTAAAAAAAAAAAAAATCATGAAATGATGTGCAGCTGATAGTTCTTGTCCTCCAGCAGTCTGCAGTTGCTTAGCGATAACATATGCAAAATGAACTGCATTTCATGGTGGAATAATTATTGTGATTATTATTATTAATTGACTTGTCAATTAATTGTTAATTGTTGTCATTTTATAAAAGCAATAAACCACTTGAGGGCATGTGTAACAGTGATTTTGCCATGGCAGTTTTAGGCTGCTTCATGACATTGCTAATAACATCACTTGATCACAGTAATGCATGGCCTCTCATGGTTTATGTCTTTACTAAAGATAAGGATAAGGAAATGCTATGTGGAAATCGATCATATGATACATATATTGCAGATAGAGATTAAGTTGAAGGTTTTTCTTTTCTTTTTTTTTAAAATGTCTTGAAGGACCAGGCGCTTACCCAGTTTGACCCCTGTATCGACTACAGCAGTAATAAGATGAAAATTGATGTGGTTAAAGATCTTGTTTGAGGAAGTTTTACCCTATGACTGTAAGACATCTATCTTCCTATCAGCTGACAGACACTCTCGCTTTAGCAGTGAGTCACTGCTCTGGAGTCCTAACATCTGTCGTTATTTGACACACTGCATCTCCTGCATGTTCAGTCGCACCGTGTCCATTAGTGGATGAAATGATAATTCAGCTTAATTGCCTGTGAAAAGTTCATTTGCTCTTCATATGGGTTATATAGTTAGTCTGCAAATTTGCTGTATCCGTGGGATCAGCTACTGCCGGCTTACTTCCAGAAAATATATGAAATATTATAGTTATATAATTTTAGAAAATTACAGAAATTTCATTGAATTTTTTTTTCCTTGTTTCAGTCAGAGTGCCCTTATTTGTAATAGAAGATCTCCCATTTTGCATGTGGCATCAGTTAATTAAGTGTGACAAGAAAAAAAAATCAGAAAAGATGCCAGAAACCTGTCAGAAAAAAAATCAAAAGATGTTTTTAAATATATTTGAATGCATAATTTTTTAACAATTGAACACATATGCAGAATGTTAACATTGTAGGCAAAATGACCTGCTTTGGTGTACTGATCCTGACATTTGTAAATTTGCAATACATCCTAGTACAGCCCATGAATTCATATAGTTTTTCATTTTAATTTGTTTTCTCTAAATCTCGAGAAAAATATCCCATTATCTTGGGAAAACAACATTTGTTACGTCGTGATAATGACGTAAAACTTGCAAAAACTAACTATTTTCCTGAGATATGAGGACATCACGTTTAAACATATGGAAGCTTTGACCGCGGTCAACCCATATGACAGTTGTTGTTCTACTTTTTTCTGTGGTCTATTCATGACAGTAATAGAAAGGAATAGGAAAGTCCCTTTTAATTTCTCAAGAAAGTTTGTAGTGATGATGTTGTGATAACGATATAAATAACACAAGATCTCAAGACAACAAACAAAATTGGTATCATGGGAAAACAGAGAAATTCAACATACATGAATCCATAACTATTTGGGTGTTCTGTAACATCGAGCCGTTGGCAAAGAAAAACTCTATTCATAAATCTCTGGGTTGTTGTCATTGTTTCATATTTGTTGTGGTCCTTTCAGGGGGCTCTGAGGGGTTTGGAATCTGCTGCTTGTCTAGGTTGTGATAAACAAAATATCTGAATTGACAGAAGAATTTTAAGTTGAAACATGACAGATTGTAAGTGAATATTGCAAATTTCACTGTGTTTGTGAGTGTATGTGTGTGTCACCTTTTTATGCCATTGTGTATTTATCACGTGACCACCATCTGATGTAAACCCACAAAATGAATGATAACCAGGGGAAACTTCAACTTTAAAAGCAAGCCTTTTTCACTTCTCTGTTGCCAGTCATCACTTCCTGATGTCCAGCTGAATGTAGCAAGCACAGTTTGGCCTCGTGTTGGACGTCACATTCTCATATTTCACTGTCGTCAGCCCTCTGAAGCTTTTTCCCTCATGCTGATGGAATCTTGTATATCAGGACATACTCCTTGAAATCGACTGATTTGACATGGTAGGTAGTGTGAAGGTTAAACATATGGTGGCATTCTGACCTTTGTGTTTATCAGGCTCATGATTGTGGAATCTGCTCCTCACTGCCGTTCTTGTTGTGGTTTGGTGACATGTTCACATTCTTTTGTATGCTGCAGCTTACTCTAATTGTTTTTCTACATTGAAAGCTGATTCACTGAATGCTTCTTATTCAATGTCTTCCTGGGCAGAAGGAGAAGGAGTGTTCTACGTAGCTGTGATTTCTCTCCCAGTGCCTACGCAGAGACATTAGGCAGCACTTACAGTGCATGTTGAATGAACATGATGATGAACCAGTTCCAGTTATGAACAACTCAAAGTTTCTGCGGCTGGAGAGACAAAGAAGGCCATTAGGTAAAGACCATTTTTCCCCCTATCGTAGGACCTTAGCTCAATGTCTGACTATTGATTGTCTAAATTAGCAACAATCTGTTGTGTCATTATGATCCACTCTAATGCGTAATGTGTATGTATGATACATGAGTGTGATGACATTGTCAGTTTGCATTGTGGTATATTAGTCTGAATTCATGCCTTAAAAGGACAGTGTATGTCTCATATTCTCCGTTAGGTAATAGCTTGTATACTGCACTGCTTTTGTCTTGCCTTACATGTCAGTAGAGTCCAGAGACTTTGACCTCAGGCTGCTTGATCTACGACAAGCACTGAACAGTTTTACTATATGTGACAGCTCCTGGTACAGGATTCCAATTCAGGTCAGTTGAAAGAGAGTAGGACTAAAAGTTGGATGAATGATGTTGCTGCTATTAAATTTTTTTGTTTATTGTTTTATTATTATTTGTTTATTTTTTTTAACAACACTGGACCCCATTTTTTTTCAATTTTCATCATATACATCTCACTTAGTTTCAGACTTTAGCAAAATTGTGTCTTTCTACAGCTCATGCAGATGCTTGAATATATCATTACAAAACTGTTACACTTAACTGTAAAATCTTTCATGAAAATAAGTGAATATCAATTGGCTAAGTCACAAATGCCATACTGGACAACAGTCAAAGAAAAAAAAATGCCGTAGCTACAGAGACTGCTAATTAAATCTACGGTCTTATGTAAAAGTTTGACTCGAGTCAAATTACATGTTTTGTTGATTTTCTAGATTTTTTTTTATTTCTATTACTTCATTTGTATGTTTCTATAGAGTAAAGATATACCATTCTGTTTTATAATGTTTTTCTGTTATAATGAGTTTTTTAAATCTTTACATTGTAAATTAATTACAATATGAAACAAAACTACAGGGCAAATAATTCTTTACCTATTTAGAGATTTACACAGAATAGTGAACCTTAATGTCAACTGTTTTGAGTATTTCTGTGGTGATTGGGCTGTGATTGACAAAGTATTTCTGTAAGAACAGTAGTGTTGGTGTTTCGATGGAAAATGTTTGTTTTGAGTTTATTATGTGTTTGCAGTATTTTGGTCGCTGTAGAGCATTTTGAGCATAAAGTGAACTGGTGTTGCAAACTGCATTAATCTGCAGAGAGATTTGTGTGTTTTGAAAAGGTGAACTTGGCACTGAACAAAATGCTTCTTAGTGATTGTAAAAAGCTGTAATATGTTTAATATGAAGATTTATATTCCAAAATGCAGTAAATCCATTTGGAGTGATTTTGGATATAAAGAGATTTTGAAAAACATATAGATAAGGGTGATTATTAATCATAAAATAGCAGTGATATTTCTTGTATATGTAAAACCTCCTCCTAACAACGTATATCATGAACGAACGAAAAGTGCTTTAAAGTGTTCTATAATGCATTTTGGAACAAAACTCTTCATATGTGGAAAGCATGGATGGTAAAATGGATTTGATCCCCAAAACCTAGTAATGCTCAAAAAATTATTTATGATCATTAGCAGTCCTGCCAACCTTTACACACTTTGTGTAGCAGGCACTCAGTTTGAGATAAAAGTGCGCTAACACGCTTTGTCACTCAAAACTACGCAAAAACCTGGTGACACCAATGAGTTCAGTTGTGCATGTACAGTACTCAAATCTAACAGCAAAAGGCAACAGTGTCTAGCCTTCCGAAAACTAAAGAAGAAGAGTGCGACCAATCATAGCTCTGTGTTCATTCCCTGGGGATATCTAGAGACTGCAAATTGGTAGCAACACGAAATGTTTTTTTATCCCTCTCGTTCCCCCTCGTTACTCGTCTGGTTGGTTCCACAAGAGAGGATGGTGCTTTTACATCCTTTTCAAAGGTAAACAGGCTGAAGTGGATGCAGAAAGGTGAAATTGTGTGTTGAGTTAAAGCAGACCTGCCAACCTTTGGAAAATATGTAACATTAATAACGTTAGTGTAGCGTTACATTATTTGCAAGCTAGCTTACTTGTTCACCAGGCAGTTAAGTTGGCAAATTAACGTTGTTATATTGTCCGTGTGTGGAACATTGTTAAATGTGACTTTCCACAGTACTGTATTTATATTTGTTATTGCAGCCAAACCCATGATCGTAATAAGCAGATCATGCCAGGACGTAATAAAGCAGGTGCACATGCTGCAGAAATGTGCTAAGCGAAGGGGGTTTTTGTTTTTTTGTTCTTTTTAGGCGTTACACTATTGTGCTACACAAAATATTTTTTAGGTTGGCAGGTCTGCATTAGAGGTGGGCAACATGATATTTTATCATGATAAATTTTATTATCGTGATACACAATATTGTTGATATCGTCCATACTGAAAGAACACTGATTGCATCAAGTTTCTTCTTAAAGAGAGCATAATTAGTCCTGTTTAATTGATTTTAGTGCAGTTTTAGTGAAATATTAAAAAAAAAAAAGTTGTTTTTGGTAGTTTTTAAAATATGCCGCTACTAGTGCAGTGTGTCTGTTTCAAAATATCATTATACATATCATCTTTAAGTATCATGAGATGATATTTTTGCCTAATAATCATGCTGTTTTAGAATTGACATTTTCGGTTGGAAGTGCTGAGTTACTCAGATAGGTTACAAGCAGAACGAAAAAGGAGTGAGAGAAAGAGGGAAGTTGAATGGATGTGCACATGGACACACGCCCACACCCAGCTCAGCAGACGCATACACCAGCAAACATAGACCACAGAGCCAATTAAGAGGAAGGAAGGAGAGAGGAAAATGGCAGAGACCCTTCTGTTTCTGCTCCACTGAATTATTGACAGTAATCATCCAGGCCTTTAATGGCTGGGCCAGAGTGGAATTCATTTGGGTGGTAGGGGGGATAAATAATGCATCATGGGTAAGGGAGGATCTGAGTATGTGTGTGTGCATGAGGTCCCTCTCCTCCAGCT
Source organism: Colossoma macropomum (assembly GCF_904425465.1). Taxonomy (NCBI): domain Eukaryota; kingdom Metazoa; phylum Chordata; class Actinopteri; order Characiformes; family Serrasalmidae; genus Colossoma; species Colossoma macropomum. Next base: position 17,320,644 of record NW_023494791.1, on the reverse strand, counting down.
GCCTCTGCATAATGAGAGTGGGCGGGGCTTGGGAAACGAGTGGCTCAGAGCAGTGGGCTAGTGGGACATGAGTGAGAGAGGGAGGGAGAGACAGTAAGGAGGGAGGAGGGGGGGATGCTGCCCAGAGCTGAAAGATAAGGTGCAACAGGGCGAGGCAGTGGACGGGAGTGGACGAGGCAGTGGTCTAGTGGAGATCCAAACATGTGGATGGACAGGAGCGCTGTCCAGCGATGAGCACTATGCTGAGCCCCAAGATTAGACAGACGAGGAGAGGTAAGCACTGCATAGCCTCTCTCTCTCTCTCTCTCACTCTGCCTTTTTCCATCCACTCCCATCCTCAGCAGCAGCCTCTGTACTCCCTCATTGCACTCCTCCTGCACTGCTTCTGCTGAGAGTACTGCTTTTTATCTCTTAAAACAGAACACATATGCTGGATACAGTGGTCCTGCATGGCTTAGGCTGGACGGTACTGCTGTGTTGCTTGGTAACGTCTTTTTTGACTTAGTACGGGTATTGGCGTAAATGATGTCCGGCTAAGTGTCACATCTTTCATTTGCCTCGTTGAGGAAGTGGAGATGAGCTGTCCCGATGAGCTGATGTGCATGTAAGACCAGTTATGACTTAATGAGCCTGGTTAGAACAAACTACTTATGACGATGAGCAAAAGCAAGAAAAAACCCTTAGAAATATGTTCATATCAGCACCAAACCGTGTAAGTATAGTCTTTTTATGCAAGTTCTTCTGACCCAAACTTTGTAAAGATTGCCATTGCTATTTTTTTTGATAAATTGCGCTTTCAGCATCCCTGCACCCACAATAAATCATAACAGCTCATAATCAAAGTTACACTAAGACAGTAAAAAAGCCTGTGAAAAAGTGCACAGACATGAATGTGATAAACAGTTGAAGCTGATTAACGATAAAAGGATAGGAAATATCAAGATAAACCACTGTACAGGGTTTACTGTACAGTAGGTTTAGTCTACATAGACAGAGTACATGGAGTGTTTCGCTCCTGAATGCAGGTTACAGGCGTGGTTGCTTGTCTGCTTCAGCACTAATGCTTTCTGGCTGTAAAAGGCTATTTGTGGATTGATCCGCTGCCTGCTGTGGAACATAATACAGGCGAATGGAGCTGAAGCACACTGCTTTGCTGCCTCCCTCTGCCTCTGTCACCCTGCATATGGAGCATGTCACCTTTGATGAGTGTTCTGGCTTCACCTGCCATGTCAGAGGCTCCACCAAACACATTTTTAGCATGCTGAGCAGAGTGCCCAGGACACATTTCATTTGTTCTACAGTGATATATTTCAATTGGAGCTCCCCCACTCGGTAATACAGATCAGCTGTTAGACACTGCTTTTTTTCTTACTGACAAAATGTGGGTTTGTGCTGTACTGAAGAGAAGTAATGCATTGGAGTTATTGTTTTAAATGTGTATGTGATTTTCAGGTGGATAATATCTTTCATCACCACATTTTTTGCCAATAATTGTCTAGATACATTGTATTCATGTGCACATCTGAATCAATGCATCACTTTTTTTTCTGTGGACTGATGGGAAAGATGTTCACAGGAGCTTGTTTGCTAATAATTGAATACATGTTGTGATTGGAATCAGAATCACTTTATTTTGCCAAAGGAAAGAAGGTTTGAGTAAACATGCACTGTAAAATATACTCTAAAAACTATTATTTACAGCATATTACATAATGATATGATTTGTAAAAAATCGTACATTTGTGCAAACAGCAGTGGAGTCATGTTCGAGCTGTCATGTACTGCTAATGAGGCGTGACCTCCCAACCCTGTCTGCCAGCTATACTCATGACAACAGGATTTGTGGCTCAGTCAGCTAATGTAATGGGTTTACACTGTTTTTTAAGAAATTGACTGAAAAGACTGAATCTGATCCGATCCTGTAACAACTCTATCATGTAATAGCTCACAATCATATTGTGTGATGTGATGTTAGCTGTGTAGTTTTTCCTGTAGAGTGTTTGTGCAGTTTGAGCATGATAGCCTACTTTCAGATGCTCATCTTAAGTGAAGCACTTTAGTTAAAAATAGCTAATTTTAAAACTTGGTAGTTTTTAAAGATAAAATATCGGGTTAGTATTGGAAAAGTGGCATCTCTAGGAGGGTCATATTAAGTATAGGTTTGTTTGTATTTATAACAGCTGTAATACTGTGAGATCATTCATAGAAGCTTAGATCATTTTATTGATTTCTGTAGAACAACCGTGGATCAGTGCCATTACAAATAGAGACAATTCCATGTGTTGATGCACTCGATTGTGGATCTATCTGTGAACACTCACCTATATTTCTCCCTGTGGCTATTGCACGGCAGATCATGACATGAACTATCCGCTGCTTTCAGAAGGCAGATAGACATTTATGTACATGCCTGAGATGAGATTTACTACCTGCCGTGAATGTGGGACCACCTTGAGTGTCTTCACTCTTCAAGTGCTCTGCTGGAAAAAGTGCATGAGTCATGTGCATTTCCCAGCATGGCCATTCCCTTGTCTGGAATCGGAAGGTATTTGATTTGCTTCTGCATTAGACTTGCCTGCAGTAAGAACAGTGTGGACCCAGAATGAATACGAAGCTAAGAGCTAATGTTGATTGGTAGGATTCCTTGGCTCTTGGGAAGAAAGAACAACAGCAGAGCTTAGCCCAGAGCCATGCAGTATTCATTATTATGCTGTTCCTCATGCCATCCTCAAGGTGTCCTCATGAAATGATGATGAGACTTTTTCCAAACTTTTTTCTCCCATCCTCTTCTGTAATTGCACTCCCTCTGGTGGGCTATTTTAGTTTTACTGCAGGCAGAAATTAATGTTAAAATAAAATATTCATATTGCCATATTAAAGACAGTGACACACAGAAAAGATAAGAAAGAATGAATGTCCTAAAATGAGCATCAATGAAATATGCATAGGCCTAGCCAGACGTCTCTTATTTTTAGCTCATCGGCCAATGAGCAGACAAGCAGATAAATAGAAGAACATGTGATCCAGCTTCTCCATTGCAACCTGTGAATCCTTCAGCTGACTGACTAGGTGGCTGGCAGGCAGGTTTTGGCCTTAATATTTACTGCTAATGAGGAGAGACAGCACTGGGACTGTCCCTGAAGCTTGGTGTTTTAAGGAGTGAGTGATTTTAGGAGTGCCACCCCACCCCCTCCTCGCTTCCCTTGGGCAGAGAGGAGAACACTAACACTGATGAGGCTTCCATTACCCACAGTGATTAAATGAGATTCTGGCAGTGTCTGCAGTCCTTCTTCATACAAATGGACTCAGGGAAAGGAATGGCCATTATGACCGGAGACCACAAAAAGCAATTGTGACTTTGCAAATAAGAGACATAAGAAAAGAAGTACAGAGTCAGAGCGTGGCAGAGTTGGCTGGTGAGAAACGCCTGGAGAAAAGGAAACCTGATAGTGCTCTCAAATGCTGATGTCCTCAGCCTACTGCCCCCAGCTGAAAGAGATGGAATAGATGGGAAAGGGAAGATTGATTTTTTCCTCCCTCAGGCCTGCTGCTGTTCCTCTTACATATGAAATATGGCTCTCAAATGATTATATTATATCCACATTATGCCAACCTTTGTGGCTACCTACAGCTTTCACTGCGAGTTTACTTATTCATAGAGCAGCCTATGAATTGTTTTTCATATAAATCTTTTGCTTTGCTTGAATTCCTGGTCAAATACACTTGACATATCTTGTTTTTGCTAGCAGTAAGAGAAGTGCATGCACTGCTGAATGTATCACGCCAGTTCTATAAATGTTAATTGGCATAATGGTTAATTGGTTAATTGGTTAATTGGGACGCTGTGCAAAATGTAATGCAATGATGTGCAAATCATTTAAACTACATTTAATTGCAAATACTACGTAGACAACATATCAAATGTTGAAACTGAGAAATTTTATTGTTTTTTGAAAAATATATGCATATTTTGAATTTGATGCCAGCAATGCTTTTCAAAACGTTGGGACAGGGGCAACAAAAGACTGGTAAAGTTGTGTAATGCTAAAAAAACATCTGGTGATCTTTGGGCCCTCCAGCGGATTGCATTAAAAACAGACACGATTTTGTTGTGGAAATCACTGCATGGGCTCAGGAACACTTACACTTACATCACTGCATCCACAAATGCAAATTAAAACTCTACCATGCAAAGAAGAAACCGTCTATAAAATGAAACCAGAAATGCCGCTGCCTTCTCTGGGCTAGAGCTCACTTAAGATGAACTGAGGCAAAGTGGACAATTGTCCTGTGGTCCACACATGCTTTCTAGGCCGCTTATCCTGCTGGGTCATGGGGGGAGCTGGAGCTTATCCCAGCAGTCATCGGGTGGAAGGCAGGATACATCCTGGACAGGTCACCAGTCCATCGCAGGGCAGACAGACATATACATTCACACCAAGGGGCAATGTAGCATATCCAATTGGCCTGACTGCATGTCTTTGGACTGTGGGAGGACCCCTAACCCTAACCCTAACCCACACAGACATGGGGAGAATGTGCAAACTCCACACAGAAAGGACCCTGGTCGCCCAGCCGGGGAATTGAACCCAGGCCCTGGACATGGACACTGCGTCCTCCAGGCTAAAGACCACCCAGCTTGTTATCAGCGCGCAGTTCAAAAGCCAGCATCCGTGATGGTGTGGGGGTGCATTAGTGAACATGGCATGGGTGACTTGCACATCTGTGAAGGCACCATTAATACTGATAAGGGTTTTGGCAAAATGTACTGACACCCAGAAGACCTTTTTTTCAAGGGAGGCCTTGCTTATTTCAACAATACAGTGCAAAACCACATTCTGTATGTATTATAACATCATGGCTCTATAGTAAGAGTAGGGTGCTAAACTGGCCTGCCTGCAGTCCAGACCTGTCAGCCATTGAAAACATTTGGCACATTATAAAACAAATAATGCGACAAAGAAGACCTGAACTGTTGAGCAGTTGAAACACTATCAGGTAAGAATGGGAAAACATTTCACTTTCAAAATTACAGCAGTTGGTCTCCTCAGTTCCCAAACACTTACAGAGTGTTGTTCAAGGAATTGGTGATGCAACCCAGTGGTAAGCATGTCCCCATCCCAACTTTATTGGAACGTGTTGCTGGCATCAAATTCAAAATGGACAAATATTTTTAAAAAAATAATACAGTTTCTCAGTTTCAACATTTGATATGTTGTCTTTGTCTATTTTCAATTAATTATAGGGTTTATATGATTTGCATATCATTGCATTCTGTTTATATTTACATTTTGCACAGTGTCCCAACTTTTTTGGAAAGTGGGGTTGTAGATGACTCTGGAGGTTCTTGTTTGCTGAAAAACTTAAGACATTGAAGTGCATTAAACAATCCACAATTTTCTGACTGACTAATCTGTCTTTGTGTGTTCACATATGTGTGTTATATGTAGCCAGGTCCAAGAGCATGGTGATGGGGGAGTTGACGAGGGGCTCGAGCCGGCCATCCTCCCCGGGCCTCCAGGAGAGGGCAGTGAAGGCCGGCTGGCTGAAGAAACAGCGCAGCATCATGAAGAACTGGCAGCTGCGCTGGTTTGTGCTGCGCACTGACCAACTTTACTTCTACAAAGATGAAGAGGAAACCAAACCACAGGTAAATGTTAAGGGCTACAGTTTCAAAGCCTGGCTGTAGCCAGTTTGAGATATTACTGATGTAACCAAACATTGGATCATTTGAAACATCTCAAGCAATTACATACTGCCTTTTGTATTTTGCTGCAGCAAAAGTTTTGCTTAAAATAATTACTACACTAAATCAGACCTTTACCGCTGCATCTTTACACATGAGAGATGATAGACAGATGTAGATACCATTGTGTAATGTTTAATCAAGATTATATGACACATTATGTCTGTTATAGATGCCACAGATCATTACATCAGAATCAGAATGATTTATCAGCTAAGTACATTTTTACATACATGGAATTTGTTCTTGGAGTGTTCACACAAAGACATAAAGTAACAAGAACACAAAATGTCATTTATGTGAAGCACCAGCATGTGATACCCCATCAGTAATATTTTATCTTCTTGTTTTTTTTTTTTCTTTTGTTTTTTGCCAGTTGACATAACCATAACCCAGCTGTCTTATGTATGCTGGGGTAGAATAATGAGAGAAAGTGAAACTCTTCCTAAGTTAAATGTATTCTTGTATATGTCAGATGATATTTATTGTGTGTTTTTTGTGATTTTTTTATTTTTAATACTGGAGAGAAAACAAGATTCAAAAGGATAGCATAGATACAAATAACAAAGGCTCTCCCACCAATCTTCCTCCCTCCAACTCATCTACACTCAGCTGGTGCGTTGACACAACAAAGTTTACATAGAAACAAAACATAAAAACCATAAACCAAAGATAACTTAGTATATATACATGCATTGCATTTTGTAAAATGTGTTTAAAATGTTAAAATGAGCATTTATTGATGTTCAACATAGAAATATTTTTATCCAATAATAAAAGTATGTTTTTAATGTCTTCTGCTGTACTTTTGAAGAAAATACAACTCTGTCAGATCTTTCTGACTGTGGCTTTCATATGATTAGATGAGCAGTGGAAATCTTAGTCATACAGAGAGCATCATGGTCAGAGAAAAAAATTGGGCACCAGCAACACTGCTGTGTCTGATCCACATGTACCATTGGAGCACATGCTAATGTGCCACTACTATGTCAGTGCTGAGAATGATTCACCACTCAAATAATACCTGCTCTGTGGTGGTCCTGTGGGGGTCCTGACCATTGAAGAACAGGGTAAATGGGGGTGAACAAAGTATGCAGAGGGACAGATAGACTACAGTGTGTAACTGTAGAACAACTAAATGGTAGGTGGAGCTGATAAAATAGACAATGAGTGTAGATACAAGGAGGTTTACTCAATGAAGTGGCTGGTCATACATATAATAGTGGTTTACAAGTTATAATAAGCCAATGTATTTTATTGTCTCCTCCTTCCCTTCTATCATTTTGCAACATGTACGTTGCAGCTAAGTTACATGAATGCATCCTTGAGCAGATTTAGATGTAGCTTGTCCCTTGCAAAGTGTAAAATGTCACACAAGTGGGCAAATTCCTTACTGTTGGCAACTAAGCTTCCAAAAGTGCAGTATAGCTCTAGGAGAAATTTGAGATTTGAGATTAAGCGAAGTTCTGTAAATCTCAAAATGTACTGGTCTCTCCACACCTCCGCCACCCAATATAATCAAATATTTTAACTAATTGTCTTGTGTAAATATAAATACATATATACATATAAACATGTATGTACATTTTTTCCTATATTTTTTTACATCATTTCATCATGACAGCCTTCATTTTAACAGGGTATCCATTGTGTGAAAATGTAATGACTAATGGACTAATTAAAATGCTCTAAAATTACTTGGCTTAAAACTGCTCTCTATTTACTTAAAAGAATGTTTTTGCCCTTTCCTGTAGTGACCAAACCGGAGTTACGTGTTTTCTTTTGGAAAGCGAAAATATGCCTATATCACTATTATCTAATGACAAAAAACTAGATCTACAGACCCCAAAAAGTCCTGTCTTTTATAGCTTTGGTTTAGGGCTGGGCGATAAAATGATAACGATAAGTATCGCGATATAACTTTTCCTCGATAGAGCAATAAGACAGGTTCGATAAATGTTCGATATAATACACCATTCTCACACTTCCACGTTTTAGCGAAAGCCGTGGTGGCGGTTTCTACTGCAAGGAAAGCGACACTACTCTGCTGTCGCCAGGAGAGGGCACACTTCTGAGTTTTTCGACATGGTTAGAGAGGGAGGGGGCCACAAGTAAAAAAAGGGTCGCCAAATATACTTCAGCAACATCTGAAACGTGGAGTTATACAGTCCCTGTTTGAACGGAGCGACCAGTGATCTATTCTCCAGTGACCGAGTGACGAGATCAGTGACCTAACTGTACTGTCCTACGGTGAACTCACCTCTTTCCTTACATCCTAACAACTTTAGCGGTGTTAAATCACATCTGCAGCGCCGTGTTACAGCGCCAAACTGTCATATTTTAGTATTAGTGCATTCTCGAGCAACGAAAGTGAAAGAAAGAAGTGGGTTCATGTGAGTTACAGCCCTGATTTAAACGACAGTAAACGGAGGAAGCTATGAGGCGTTGGAGAGCGGGAGAGCGCTATCTTTCCAGGCTAGCTGTTTTTAGCAGCTGGCTAATTGAAGCAGCGCTCCGGCACAACATGGTGAATTGATGATACTGTAGATCAAACAAGACACAAAATCACCGCTTTTAGTTTAAACATACCTAAAAGGAGGACTCCGTTTGTCTGGTGTGAGAGATTCACACTGCAGATAATGCTTTTACACAGCAAACGTCAGATATACTGCGGTTCACCCCTTAAGCAGAGAAACCCAGTCGTCGCTAGTTGGTGTCTGAATACTGTGATATGCTCTGACATGGATGTGGTAGGAGTGACAGCAGTGACCTACTGAACCGAGTTGTCGTTGTTGAGAAACTAAAGAGTTTAGCACTGTTGTTGGCCACTTGTTTAGCATTTGTAACTGGATAGCCGAGCGCTCGTCACCAGACAGCTAAAATAATCTGTTTTCTTTCTTAAATAATGACTATTACAAAAATTGCAGCGGTGCTTTTCCAGCTGATAAAAACAGCTCAGAAACTTTCTCCCACTGTCCCAAGACAGATTTGTAAAAATGTTCCACTGTTTGTCGAGTGTTTGTCGTGTACCGACCATAAGTGTTAGTTTAAAACCACAATTAACCACCCAGGAGCAAAATCAGCCTTCAAACGTGAGAGAAGTAATGATTGACATTTATCGCGATATGTATCGATATCGAACGATATGAGTTTTGTTTATCGTGATAACGTTTTTGGCCATATCGCCCAGCTCTACTCTACTTTGGTTGTATCATGCTTCTCCGACACGTCTCTTTTACTGTATGTATTTATTGAATTGATTGATTCTGAGGGTGCGGACATGTCCGGATCACATGGGTTTAAATATCACAGCATACTGAGAGCCCTCTCATTCTGGACACTTCGTCCAGATGTCTTTGGAAAAGCTGCATGTACATGATGTGCTGTTAAGTGTGTTAAGGGCATTACCTTGTCTCCCTCTACCTCTGTGCTGGCGTGGCAGCCACACGCTCTTGGCCTGACAAGCTAATTTGGTAACAGCTTGCCCTCCTGCTCGACAGCATCGTAAGTCACTGTGTTTAGCTGATGCAGAGCGTCTGACCTTTGACCCGCAGAGGAGTAATGCTGCAGGCCGGGGGATGAGACAGCACGTCTCCATCTCCACAAACTGACCTGATGCATCCACCTCATCCATCTTGAAGCCTCTAAAATGTGTGTAATTCTCATGTGAGCCAACTCTCTCTAACCTCTAACCAAATCCAATCTCTGCTGCAGAAATTTGTCCAGCGGTTAAATGGATAAATCAGTATTTTAGCCTTATCAATGCGTACCTGCTGAAATTTCATTTAGCTGAAGCTGTATAGCAAAGAAGCAATTTGGTTTAGTAAGCATATTCTGCAGCGCAGCTCTATGGCCGTTAGGGCGGCTATGCAAAGGCTTCAATTCTGAGGATGAGTTCAGAGCCGGAGGTGCATAATTTATAATGTGAAAGTGGTTTAGTCTAATTGTGCATGACTCAGCAATGCTGATTAGAGCGTAAAATAGAGCATTGCATATAACAGGGCTAGCTGCACTCACACTGCCTTTTATCAGCCGATTATGCCAGAGGGGTAGCTCATTTAGTAATAACCACAAAAAATCAATTTTCCATTTACAATGTCTTGATGGAGAACTAATCTGTAATAATCCCTAGAGAATAACTATTAATTCCACAAATAATTAAATAGATAAAACTCCATTTCAAAGGGGGAGGTATGCACCAATGTAGATTCACACATTTTGTCCTTGAACTGGTACACATGCCCTGTATTTTGTCTTTTTTTCAAGGGCTGTATCCCATTACATGGCTGCCAAGTGAATGAGCTGACCGCCAATCCAGACGAGCCTGGACGGCACCTTTTTGAGATAGTTCCAGGTGAGTGAGAACGAAGCACTTTAGCAGCCGTCTGTGCTGTTTGAAACTCTCAGTGATCGCCCTCCAGGTCAGCTTTCATACAAGCAAGGAGGATTTGGGGGGAAACAAGCTCACAGTCAGGGCAGTGTGCTGAAAAGAGCCTGTATATTGTAGCAGATGATAGACTATTTCCTCATTACTGCTGCTATTCACTAGAGGGCACATGGTATCCTCTAGCAAGAGCCAAAAAGCTGTCTGAAGGACGTTTGTGGCTGTGGCAACATCTAAAGCTTCTCCTTAGTAACACGGACAGTTATTATCCACATAAAAAGTCCAACTAGCAGGTCTGATATGTTCCATCGTAATATATAATTCATTAAAATATGAGGTTTAATGCCCACATTTAGTTTGTTTGTGTGAATATGGTGTATTATCCACTGTTTTTGTTCTCACCAAACACACCAAATTAGAAAAAAACCCTGCAAAGTAAACATCATCCCACGTGGTCTAGCTACAGGTGCACAACAGTACTTTCCCATGGATTCACATTTGCTGAAACACACTGTTTAAGTCCTCTGGGAACTCCCACAAAGTTTGACTCATCTGCTTCACACGACGGGCACTGAATTTTGTGTGTGTGAAACCACACAAATCTATTACAACTGATCATTTATGGTAGTATGGTATTTCTCTCTTGCAGGTTGCTGTAATCAGTCATTTACAAATAAATAATAAATAGATAAAATAATTAGTACATTTCTGTAATTCAGAAATGTCTCAAATCCTGAAACTTATTTCAATGAACTAAGATGTCTCTTTCCTTATGTGTAATCTACAGTAGTGATCTATAGAGAGTAGTTTGAGCTAGCTGTTTTGTTTGGGCATAAATCTCTGACCTGACAACAATTTGATTGTCTATTCTTTGATATGATTCAGTGCATTGTGAAATCTCAAATTTTACTGCAGTTCCTTTCAGTTCAATTATTCTGATTCAGGGCGGCATTAGATGATGTGTGTATGTATGTATTCTGATTCAGAATTATTTTTAAAAATGCTCTAAATGCACAAATGTATGGAGGAACTATTTACATAGTACACACTTAAAAAAGATGCTTCGTCAGGGGTTCTTTCGTAAAGAAAATGGTTCTGTAAAGAACCATGAACATTCAGAGAACCCTTTGCATGATTAAAGGGTTATTTGCATGATGAAAGGGTTCTTCAGATTGTTGGAGAGTGGGTTTTTATATGGTTCTACTTAGAACCTTTTTGAAAAGAGTTCTATATAGCACCAAAGAGGGTTCTTCTGTTGTTATGAATTTAAGACTCCTTTTTGGTGCTATATAGAACCCTTTGTTAAAAGGTTCTATATAAAACCATCTACAGCACATTCTCCGTCAATCAGAAGAACCGTTCAATGATGCAAAGAACCCTTTAATCATGCAGTGAGTTCTCTGAGTGTTCATGGTTCTATATGGAACCATTTTCTTTACTAAAAAACCCTTGAAGAACCATCATTTTTAAGAGTGTAGTGTAATACAGACAATGAAACAATTACACCAAGCTGCTTTTTGGATTTTAACATTCTCAAAAACAAAAAGCACATATCTCTATAGCCTTTGTGCTCATCTTTCTCAGGAGCGCCAATACTTCTGGAGGGGATGGTGTGCTGATAAAGCTGATAAATGTTTTTAAAATGTTTCTGGTCAAGGTTAAATGCTGTCTTCATTCACGGCCAAAAAAAGCAATGCAGGCAGTTTTGTCTGTGACAGCCATTCTGTCTGTGATAACCTTTTACACACATAGCTATCTAACTGTAGCCACTTTACTGTATATTACTACACTGTATACTGTCATTATTGTGTCATATTGTCAGGTCTGAACTGGTCACAGTGCACTTATGTAGCTTTGCTGTGCATGCAGATCTACAGTCTCTTGCCACGGTATGTCAAAACATGCAGTGTTTTGCCTGTTTATTGGAATACTTTATTTCTGTGCCTAGCAACATGTGGATTGATGTAAAGCGCTCCCCCTTTTTGTTGTAACCTGCTGATGAGGAAATTCCTTCATTTACACCAAGTAAATATCACAAGCTGGTGCTATATCCATCAGCCTGCAGACCTAAAATACTGCTGCTACTGCTCACTTGTGGTCACACTTAGAACTGAGTGATGAGGTTTCTGAGCATTAGCCATACAGTAGACTTTAACTTCACTTCTCTACATTGATTATATGTAAGCAGGGCTCGATTTGAGGTAAGTGAATGCTGCTCCCCTGGTCAATACAAATGACACAAATCGTCCGCTTTGTAAAACACCATTCCCCTTTCCATCCTCTTCGGGTTAATGTATTATGTGATCACCTTATATGCCTATCGTTGATAATTTAATCCCATTCATATGTAGGATTTGCACCCCAAATTGCCTTTGATGTACATAATGTACCTAAGTCCTCAAAAATCAACTTAGTAGTTCAAAGTAGTTCAAAATGGGGTGTAATATCATTGTATAAAAGGCCTGATTTACTGCTGTCTAGGCAATCTAATCACAGTATAATCTGAAAAAATTTCACAGTATAATCTGGAAAAAAAATAAATAAATAAAAAAAGATGAAGTATACATACAGTTCATAACCACCACTCCACCGCCCCCTTGATTTTTCCACACTTCAACCACTAGATATACGTCTTTGTACAAAAGAATATAGCAACAAAGGTATGACAGTGTAGAAGCATAATGTCTTACAAATTAAAGCTGCACTAAGTAACATGTGGGAACTTGGAGACCTCTCTGGTGAAAATGTGTAGTTGCATGCAATTTGCAAAAGAGCATTTTGTAGCATCGGTTGTGCTTCAAACCCCCACGCATGGATGAATCTGATGTTTGCCAGTGCTTTGAGAGAGTATTCAAAGAGAACTTGGTCAAAACTTGGCGAAGGACGTGTCTTCTGAGGATGTAAATGAATGATCTACTATTGGCATCATATATCAGTATAATGTTGATTTGCATTTGAGATCTAAACATCGAGCTGGACTCTTTTGACTCTGTGTTTTGTGCTGTTAATATATAAAGATATATGATATGTTCCAAAAAAACTCCCATGAGATCTGACCCGGCACCCAATTTTAAATTATTATTTCAGACTTTACAGGGCAACTCACAGCATCACACAGACACGATATTTTGGCCTGCCGTTTTTTTTCCTCCTGACTTAATAATGCTACTTCTTTCATTTTTAACAAAAAATCTTGCATAATGCTGCTTTAATAATCAAATGACAATAATATGTTATGAAATATTCATACCTTCTATAACAAATATTTGTCACTTTACTTACCTAAACAGTTAATTTGTCTTTATTCTGTTTTATAAGGCTGTATTGCACTTACATAAGTCCTTCATAACAACCAGTATAAATATAAACATTTATAAACATTTAAACATTTTATAATACATAATACGTATCAGTTTGACTTTCCTATTGATAATAGCAGGCTTGATGGTATCAGGCAGTAGTTGGAATCAGCCTTTATAAATGTATGCTTATGTATTTTATCAGCGTTTATAAATGTGGGCTTATGTAATTCATCATGAAGGGATATGAATTGCTTACATAGGCATCATGTAGTCTTATGAACAGTGCCCTTAACTAAAGTGTTAACCAAATAATTAAACCCAGCTGCCAATACCAGTAGGTATTTTTTCTCAGTGCATGCTGTAATAGTGAAAGCTTTTGTAACTGCCTGTGCATCCAAACACAAAGCCGAGGCTGGTCCGTAAGAGGCAATTATGTTGAGTGTGAAAATCTCTCATAATAGCATGAATTTGCTGAGTCTTACACTTTATCATTATTTAGGGAAGTTTTGTCTTGTTTGAAAATTGCACTCAGGCAGCCAAGTGCTGTGTCATAGCATACAGTGACTTGTGTCTTGAGGTGGACACACAGGGGATCCTGCGCTTCTTGGTGGTCTTTTATCCTGGATTATCTAAGGCCAGATGAGCTCTTGTCTGTGTTCTCCTCCCATAAAGGGCTTTGATGCAGTAAAAGGCAAAGCAAATAGAAAGTCCAGGCAAATATGTCTCCTGAGAACAAAATGCTGGGTCTGGTTGTTGAGAATGAGTATTACTCTCTTTTTCTTTTATAGTTTTTTACTAAAATTTTACTACAGTCCAAGAGGAAAAATTGTCTTACATGCTACATGGCTTTTTGCAGTTTTACTTGCAGTTGTATTTCTTGCAATACATGTAATGGAATACTTGTAATACCTACAGTACTGTGCATAAGTCAGGGACCACCCTTCATTTACTTAATTTACAGTCAAAACAGTTAAGTATTATTATATAAGTTGTAATTTTTTAGAGTTTAGAAGAAAAGTGGAAAACATATATTTAACTGAAAGTTATACAGAAGCATTAACAACTAAATATAATATTAGATTTTTCAGAATTTAGTGTGTCCACACTTTGCCTTTATTAAAGCCTCCATTCTTTTCTGGAGACTTGCTTTTGGTTTTTCAAAGAAAGCTGCAGGGATATTTTCCACACCTCCAAAGTTCAGTCTTAGAAGTTGGTTGCATGTCCTGCTTCTCACGATCCTAAAAATCCCAATTACAAATGACTCATCAGGTCTGTAAAACCTTACTCCAAGTTTGAGGTGCTCAAATATTATGTTCTAGTGCAAATTTTCTTCTTTTTTGTCCATTTCCTTTTCTCAGTAATGGCATCTTGACAGTTAGCCATCTTTTCAGAGCCATAGCATTGAGTTGTCTCACAGTGGAAGGATGGATAGAAACACCTGTGAATTTTTTCAGATGTGAAGCAAGTGTGGATCTTGATTTTCTCCTGTCTCTCAAAGATGAAAGCTTCAAGTACTGTTTATCCAATGGTGATAGTTTTGGTGGTCTACCACGTCCTGCATGGTTGTTAGGAGTGTCATTTTCTCTATATCTTTTAATCACTTTTTGAACTTCAGTTTAGAATACTCTTTGTTTGTTTGTTTGTTTGTTTTTGATTATTTTCCCTTATTTTTACTTATTTTCCTTTGACTTTTCCCTTCCTTATGCAAGTGGATCGTGTTATATCTAACACCCTCAGAAATATCTCCTGAAAACTCCATAACATGGTACCTAATGGCCAGTTTTATTGGTGGGAAGACTCTGAATTTTGCACACTACTGCATACAAAAATGAGAAGCTGAATTAACAATTATATACCACTTCAGATATATAAAAAGAGTCCAGGTTATTTCAGCTTAATATCTGTCTGCCAGATCTGTATTGTACTGTCCATGGACAATAATTTTTATGTTTCCTTGTACTTATAAAAGAACAGAATGCATGTTGATTCAATCAGATGTCAGTGGGCAGTGGCTTGAGCATTATGTGTGTTTTAAGTCCACTGATTTTTGTCCTATTTTTAAGTACAAGGAATCTTGCTTAATGATCGACTGTATACTACAAATGAGGCAGATAGACATTAGGTTGAAAATGTTGGACTATTCCTTTAATACAGAAACATTTGCAGTTTTATTTTTTTTAATTTTGGACATCCTAAGTGGTACTGTAAAATCACAGTGATACAATGAAAAGCTGGAAAACAGCCCCGTTTAGCCCTTTAGTGTACCATCACTTTGTGTTTAAATGTCCGTCTCTTTTCACTTGGCATGCACTAGATGTCAGACACTTGAACAATGGCTCTATTTATGCCTGTTCTTGACACAAAGGCAGGAGCAGTGACTGGAGTGGGGCTGCACAGTGGAGGTCTGCACTGAGCATGTGCTTGTGGCTGACAAGTCATTTGAAGAAGGTTCATGTCTTCTCTGTAACGAGTGCTTTACTGTACATTGTGAGCTCAGAAACAACCCCCCCCCCCAGTGCTGTACAATAAAGGCATCTGTGTAACACACAATTGCCGTGTGGTCTCCAAAAATGTCTTCAAAGAGGGGTCGAGCGTAATTAATAAGCACTGGAGTTTAATAGGGGAAAAAGATCCGGGCGACATGCAGAGATACGTGCGTTAGGCTTGTGGAAAAGTTAACCCACCCCCATGTGGAGTCACGTTTTCTTCTGCTCCATACAAACACACACAGTTACGCACACACACAGATTGATTAGCTGGGTCTGTTTGTGTTTGGGGGATGTTCGCAGTGTTTGGCAAAG
Source organism: Colossoma macropomum (assembly GCF_904425465.1). Lineage (NCBI taxonomy): Eukaryota > Metazoa > Chordata > Actinopteri > Characiformes > Serrasalmidae > Colossoma > Colossoma macropomum. Next base: position 17,304,411 of record NW_023494791.1, on the reverse strand, counting down.
ATGAGCTCGGTGGTGGCGTGTCTCATGAGGGTGAGTGAGGGCAAGCCAAATCTCCACTCCCAGTCTGGAGGGGCTGTGTGTGTGTGTGTCTGCTGGAGCAGGGGGGCAGGGAAAAAGAAAAGGAAGAAGAAAAAAAAGAAAAAAACAACTTCTTTTTTTGAATGAATGAATGGATGAAGCAAGTGAAAGACTTGTTTTTTGGTTTTTCTGGCTGTAATGCTACATTTTTGGGGGTTCTTTGGCACTCTCCCTCTCTTTCTTTCTCCCTGTTTCTTTCTCTCTTTCTCTGTTTATATATCTCTCTCCCTTTCTCTCTGTCTCTCTCTGTCTCTCTCTCTCTCTCTCTCTCTCTCTCTCTCTCTCTCGCCCCCCCTCTCGCTATTGAGTGTGTGCCCCTGGCACATACCTGTGTAAAGGATTCACCTTCCGGGCGGGCCATGGGTGGAACTGGCATGGCATTTGTGTAGCCGCCGTGTTCCGACATGGGGCTCAGCTGCTGCAGGCTGCAGGAGCAACACGCTGCTCAGCCCAAGGGTAAGCACACTGCTTTCTTTCCTCCTAGATCTATCCGCTATCCTACTCCTTTATCCAGGAAAGAAGAGACTGGTACAGAAGCCAGATCTTCCTTTTCGAGAAAACAGCACTTGCTGGGATTTGCAAGACTTTATGGTTAGTTGGAGTTGGAGTTGTTCATTCTACTGGAAGTCCTTTAGTTCTGGAAAGAGCTGCTGGTGGTAAAGGCTGTAACATCTGGAGCGGCAAATGCATGAAAAGAATCCAGGAAGCTGCGGCTTCAATGCGTGAGCCATTTTACATGTATTTTTGGAACACGTTGCAAGAAGCACAAGGGCTGTTGGGGAGACAGTCTTGCATGAATGTGCCCCTGTAATTTGACATGAAGTGTGCTGAAAGGTGTTTCTGCATTTCTGCTGCTCTCTGATCTGGCACTGCCACTTTAACCCTTTTCTTCCCGTTCACTTACATGCAGCCAGACAGGAAAAAGCAATGCATTAAATTTGCTTTGATGAATTTACTTTGACTTTAAAAGGCAAATGTAACAGGGCTAATGTTGCAGAAGCTTATGACTCCCACTCATGCTTAAATTACCACAAACACATCAAACTGCAGTTAAGTTGACTTGCATATGCGTTTTTTGATACTGTGTGGCATACTATTATATCTGAACATGGACAAAACTGAAGCAAACTTTAGATGCCAAGCTGATGAATTGCATTTGGAGAAGTGTGTAAACTTGACTGCTTTAATGTATGCATATGACAACACCACAATTATTGCCAAAAATAATTAAACAGAAGAAAAATTATGTTCACATATATTTCATTGACATATAAAAGAAGTACACATTTAGATCAAGTAATTCATTACCTTTTTCAATGCAGTTATAGCACCTGCTATAAACATCCCACTGATATTCAAAGTGTCTATTATTCTGTGATTTCTCTGTGACTCTTTTTGAGCCAGTTTTAAAATCCCTTAACCCTTAGAGGACCAATAATTACATAAATTATATTTTAGTTTCTTAGTGGTTCCTAAATAATATATAAGAGATACTGGTTAGTAAGGGTGATTTTCAAAATGTCCGCACAATTCAGTCACTGAGATGTAAACAAAGTCATTCAGAGAGGTTTGATGTGAGATGGTTCTTACCGATTTTTTTCCAGGGATCGGTGTCTACAATGCAAATACAGCCATTTTATTTACTATTCAAAGCTACCAGTAAACTTTAACTCGTCTTCTGAGTTTGTATATGTAATATTGAAAGATAAAATATTGGTAAATCTGAAAAAAGAAGTTTTCTTTGGGGACTATTTTGCCTTAAAATACCCTGCATGTACCTCTCTACAATGAATTGGTTTTAAAAATTATGTTTAAAGTCAGAAGCTTATCACAAAACTATCATGAAACAATATCGTAGACATCAGACAAAGTATTCATAACTGTTTCATGAAATAGCTCTCTGTGATGCAGCTTTTAGGGCACTGAACTCTTCAGACGTCTGGTTCCTATCATCACTGCTATAAACAAACCTGACTCCATACATTTCTCTAGAATAGAGCATTTCACGTCAACCCACTTTAATACACTTTGTTTACATCTTAGCCATTTCATTATGCAGAAAGTTTAAGAAATAGGCAGAATTCCTCTTTAAGATTCATAACAGACTAATAAGTGTAAAGTTTAAAAGGGTTAAAAGAATAGACTGAACATGCTAATGTGGCTAACAGAGAATGGAATCTAGTAGTAACGGATTATCATTATGCTAACTGGTGGCTGTTCATGTTCATTTACTGTTAACAACATTAGGTATTTTGACTTTATAGTGTAAATCATGCAGACAGAACCCTTGCATACATTATTGTCGCCTGAATCATGCTGTATGTAGACATGCTCACTACAGTGCTAAGCTACTTAATGTCACTAAGTTCACTGCACATTAAGTACGTAACATCAGCGATCTGTAATGTAAAGACAGGGCCCGAAGCCACTGCATGAGGGTTGGAACCATATTGGAAATAAAGTAAGTAATTGCAGTGTAGGCTATAGAGTTACGACTCTTTCCTGCGGCCTCCCTCTAAATGTTATCAGGGCTGTGATAGTGTGACTTCAAGCACTGCTGAGTTTGCATTTTTTTGTCTGGATATCGGATGATCATATTGAAAAGGGGAAGCCTCCAAAAGTAATGAAAAACAAAACAGAGACATTACTAATACTGTAAACATGAGAGAGCAAAGGTCAATGCTGTTTTTTCACTTAATAAAGTGAAAAAAAAAATGTAGTCAGTCAGACACCTTTGGTGTCTAAAGGTTGCTTTATTAGTTTTGCACAAGAACTGCAAGGCTGGTGTTCAACCCTGTTTTGAAAAAACGTTGGGATGCTGTACAAAGCGTAAATAAAAATAGAATGCAATGATATGTAAATCATGTAAACCCTATATTTAATTGAAAATAGTACAAAGACAACATATCAAATACACACAGACACACATATAATCTAAATCGCTTATCCTCCTGGGGGGAGCTGGAGCCTATCCCAGCTGTCATTGGGTGGAAGGCAGGATACACACTAGACAGGTCACCAGTCCACCGCAGGGCAGACAGACAGATGTATACACATATCAAATATTGAAACTGAAAAATTTTATTGTTTTTTGAAAAGTACATGCCCATTTTGAATTTGATGCCAGCAGTATGTTCCAAGAAAGTTGAGATAGGGCTACTGTGTTGCTTCACCTCTTCTTTAACAACACTCTGAAAGCATTTGAGAACTGAGGAGACCAATTGCTGTAGTTTTGAAAGTGAATTGTTTTTCCGTTCTTGCTTGATATGGGATTTCAGCTGCTCAACAGTTCGGGGCCTCCTTTGTCAGGGAGTTCCCTAACTCTTTTACTGTAGAGCCATGCTGTTATAATACATGCAGAATGTGGTTTTACATTGTCATGCTGAAATAAGCAAGGCCTTCCCTGAAAAAGATGTCGTTTGGATGGCAGCCAAAACCTGTATATACCATTCAGCCTTCACAGATGTGCAAGTCACCCATGCCATGTACACTAATGCACCCCTATACCATCATGAATGCTTGCTTTTGAACAGTGTGCTGGTAACAAATCGGGTGGTCTTAAGCCCAAAGGACACAGTGTCTATGATTTTCAAAAAAAATTTTCAAATTTTGATTCATGGGACCACAGGACACTTTCCCACTTCACCTCAGATCACCTCATCCTAAATGAGCTCGGGCCCAGAGAATGTGGCAACGTTTCTGGATCCTGTTTATGTATGGTTTCTTCTCTGCATGGTTGAGATTTAATTTGCATTTGTGGATGTAGTAACGAAGTGTTTTCACAGACAGTAGTTTTCGGAAGTCTTCCTGAGCCCATGTAGTGATTTCCACTACAGACTTGTGTCTGTTTTTAATGCAGTGCCACTGGAGGGCCCAAAGATCACGGCCAGCGAAAACTGTTTTTTGACCTTGTCCCTTGCATACAGAGATTTCTCTGGATTCTCTGAATCTTTTACTGGTATTGTGTACTGTAGATGGTGAAAGCCCCAATTCTTTTGCTATTTTACGTTGAGAAATGTTTTTTTTAATTGTTGCATTATTTGCCTGCGCAGTCTTTCACAGAGTGGTGAACCCCTCCCCATCTTTACCTCTAAGATACTCGGCCTCTCTTTTTATACCCAATCTTGTTACTGACCTGCTTTTAGCATTCCGCAAATTTACCAGTCTTCTGTTTTGAAACCTGTTGCTGGCATCAAATTAGAAATTGGCATATATTTTTCAATAAAAAGTAAAATTTCCGTTGAGTTGTTAAGTAATTTCACATAGACTTGCTTATCGCTGCTGTCAGAACCTTGTATCTCCAAAATGACAACTTTACTGGAGAAGGAAAAAGCATTCTTTACATTTAATGTAAGTCAATGAAACCAGACATTTTTCCAAGTAATTTTGGCCCATTTCTTTTGGTCCATTTGTCATGAAATTCACATAATGTAAAGGGCAAAATGCATTTTCAAATAATGCCAAAAACTGAAAAACGGCAAAGATGGAGATACAAGGTTTTGTTGCCAACAGCAGCGATATATAATTTCTGACTAGTTTCTGTTAAAATGGACAAAAATTAAGTACAAAAACTAAAAAAGCCAACTTCAGATACCAAATATGTCTTAGGTGATTGATTACGTGATTGTTTTTTGTGGATGACTTGTTTAGCATGTGTCGTCTGGGCTAAGGCATCTGTGCTGTCTGATGAGCGAGCCTCAATACCAGCTGTCATGAGTGACATCTGTATCTAGCATAAATTTACTGTGGCACTGAGCAGAACAGTTCTGATTGGTTGTGTGCACAAAACATGGACTCACAGCAGTATCTCACCTTGCCATGTTGCCATGGCTATTTTATTAGCCACAAGAAAATGACTGACGTGTGCTTTCTTCTAAATGGGAGGGCTGTTTTCATGGTGGTGGCACTAGGTGTGTAGGGGTGTGGCTGTGTCCTGAAATATCCTGACTTTGTAGGATTGTAGAAAAAAACGAGAAAACAGGGTAATTCTACAAGGTAAGTACCAACAAAATGGTTCTTTTTCCTTTCCTCTTTTTATTTTGTAGATGCTTACCTTGCCATTAATTTACATGCAACTAAATATTTTCCCGAACCCTACAACAGAACGCAAAATAAGTAAGGCAATCAGTTGTGTATTTGAAAGTTCATAAACTCAAAACTCAAAAAGTTTATAGGACTTACTGCTTAATATTTTTTTCCTCAATGTAATTCTTTCAATCACATGATTGACTACTTATTGCCCTAAATTGACTGAGCTGACAAATTGACAAATGGCTGCTTACTCAAAACATTTAAGCTCTCCTTCTGCGCTTAGATGTAAATACTTGAATGATAAGAGCACTGCATGAACATTGACGTCAAACAATGCTAATTAATGGACTACTCCATAAGTAACAAACAACTGGCTTCAAAACAACCAGAATTAACCATTTCAGGAGATTATTTTGATTTTGTGTGCTCTTACCAGTCTGTTTAGAAGCTGGCCACAAACATTTGTTTAGTTTTGTGTTACCAGTACAGGCTAAACTGTTAAACACTGTCATGGTTAAAAAAGATACCTGTAAAATGCATCCAAACCAAACATTTAGTATTAAGATAACATATTACAATCCAGAATGAACTTTCTTTGAAGATTACTGGGGGGAAAAAAAGAATAATATCTAACAGCAGCCAACAACACCGCTAAGAATGCTGAGAAGCACCACCTTTCAGCTTGTTTTCTATCTAGTGGGACCAAAATTCTTATTATGTATAGGTAGTTACATATACAGTGGAGTCCACAATGAAATCTGGTGTTTTTCATTTAAAACTAGAAATAAACAACAGAAATTTGTAGAATCTTAAAAAATATGAAAAAGTTATGACAATCAAAATGGAGTAGACATAATCGAAATTTCTAGGTCACTTTTCAAATTGAAGCAAATTTGTGAAATAGACCGTGTTGAAGCCTTTGAACAAAAAGGTCAGATTTTTTTTGTCCCATTCATATCTTTGAAACACAGGTTCGGTTCAGATGACTCACAGAGGGTTTGTTCTACTGATCAGAGGCTTCTGCCATTTGGTCACACGCCGTGTTTACAGCAAAAGGGGGACATACCAAATACTAAGAAATTCTGAAATTCACGTGAACATTTTGAAAATTCTACGTTTCACTCAAATTGTTATGCTGATATTATCATTTTGTAATGGAAATCTTTGTATTAAATTAGAAAGAAATGCAAAATAGAAGCATTTTCACCAGTCTTGGACTTTTGGACCCTACTGCATATAATACACATGAGTGATATTTATGACTCCACATCTCATAAATTAAAATAAATCTGTGCATGTGTGAGGGTAAAACAGAGAGAGCTGGGGGCTGTGCCACACAGGGAACTTTGATGGTAGTCAAATGCAGGAGAGGCAAGGTAGGCCAACTGATGTAATGCAAGCAGAAGTAGTAAGAACCTGGAAAGAGAGGTAGAGAGACAGACTTTTGACCACACAGTAGCTTCCATCTGCCTGCTTCTGGAGTTGCAAGAAGAAAACCCTCCAACAGTCAGGCCCTGAAGCAAAAGCTCTCCCAGATGAAAAAGATAGGGAAGGTGAACGTCTGTTCCTTTACATCAGTGAGGAATAAGGGAGTTAAGAAATAGTTTTGAAAAATGAAGGAAATCGTGAAGTTTGTGAGAAAGACTGTGGCCTAAGCTCCTTCCTTCTGCCTAATTTCCCTCCCGCATCACTTTCTGTTCTCTGTGACAAAATATTTGCACTGCATCACTTTTTCCTCTCAAACCTTTTTCTCCACAACTCCTACGCAAAACAGACGCCACTCAGAACTCAAGTCCAAGTTCTCTTGACCTCTACAGTTTCATATTCACTTCTCAAACCACTATTAATGAACTGAAGACATGGACTACACCGACATACTTGGCTTTACCAACCTGTACACTGAAAAAAAGTCATGCATTGAATTTACTTGATTAAAATCTGCACACTTTCTCTAAATGAATAAAATATGCTGAATCAACACAATTTTGTCTTTCACTTTACTTACTTTTGGCATTAATTGTGTTGATGTAATATATTGCAAGCACAAAAGTGACTCTTCAGCAGGTCAGTAGCTCAAATAGACTGCTTTGTAATTAGAACACCGGACCCCCTTGTGCAAAATACATTCACACACTGTCCCTACGCATAGCTTTGAGCTTTTGATTAATTTCATCGTGTTTTGTTCTCTCAAACGGTGCAGGGGTTTGATAAGACTTGAGGAAATTAAAATCACTCCCTTTCAAATCACTGGTTTGATCTAGATTCACATTTCTCATGTGGAAGTCTCAGGAGTGTGAGGAGGCAAAGGCAGAGTTCCACCTCTTCAAAGCCTGTGTGTCTGCGGTGAGCTGCATCTAAGATAATGCTTTTCATCTTTAAGCCTCAGGCCCAGAGTGCTGGATGTCCTCCCAGTCCACTCTCACCACTGGCCAAGCCACACCCTCCCCCTTAGGTCTCTCTCTACCTCGCTCTGTGTGAGGGGGGGTGGGGGGTATCTAGGATCTGCTGATTGAATCTTTTTACACTCCATGTAGTCGTTTACTGTAAGAATATGACATTATTATGGTGTAATGAATTAGTTGCTGCAAATGGTAATTTGCAGTAGCATTTTCTTGGTCAGTACAAGTATTGCTGTAGGTCTACACAGCCATTGAATGGAAAAATTTAACTATTGTCACTTGCCAGGTGAATGCATTCGAATGTTTTATGTTTTTACGTCACAGAATTCTTAAATAGGCTTTTGAAAAGTGAATCACTTCTTTGGTCCCTAAAGAATCTTTCAGTGGATTGTTCTGTACAGAACCGTTTTTGTAAATGAGATGTGAGAGTGTGAAGAACCTTTTTCCACATAATGTAAACCTTCAGGATCAATTAAAAGTTTTTCCTAGAACCATATGTCTAAGACAGTAACCATTTAGGAACATTAGGCTGATTATTCAGTTATTAATAGGACTCACCATCCAGTAACTATAAATTATTTGGTAACTATTGTGAAACTGATATGTAAGTTATGAGAGCGAGGAGCTGAAATGTGGACCCATATACAGGCTATTAGTATGTAAGGGGTTAACAATAGGAGTGGGCAAGATGATGGCGTGGTATTTGGGGTGTAATGATGCATCATCACACTGTGATATAACAATGCAAAACTGTGACAATTTGCATTATGGAGATGTGTCAATGCCTTGTGAACATTCTATTGATTATGGCATTTCATGCAACTTCATGGCCTGGACACCAAAATTTGCATATGATCTGGACTATATTATATTTTTGCACTATTGTCCATCTTTTTGGACTGGTGACCTGCCTTTTAGCCCAGTGATCGCTTGGATAGGCTCCAGCACCCCCCCGCAACCCAGAAGGATAAGCGGTTTAGAGAGTCTGTGTGTGTGTGTTTGTATGTGTGTGTGTGTGTGTGTCCATCTTTTTTAATAACAACAATAATAATAATAATAATAATAATAATAATCATGTCCATTAAACTGACAAGTAGCAGTGGCAAAATCTTGGCAAAACAAATGATAAATTACTACCACTACAAACATCTTATCTCAGCATTTTCATGCATTTCAAGCATTTTAACATTTCCAAGAGCACACTGTAAATATCTGATCCAGAGAGCGATCCTCCATGTTCAGATCTGTTTTGTACTCAACAATGCATCATATAATAAATAATGGGCAGAGTCTTGACATTGTTCAGTGCTCACCACCCCCGGAATGTTAAAAATGCACATCACAGCTTTGGCCTCCCCCTTATAAACAGTCCACAGCCATGACCTTCCATCACAAGGGAAAAATGCTGGCTGTCATAGTAAAAGCATTGTCCACTGAGGACGCACAATTCATGCATGCTTGCTGGGAAATTGGTGGTGTTAGCTGTTTTGGCCCAAGGCTGAGCTGTACTTATGGGCAGGCATGGCTCTCTGAAACAGAGGTAACTCCACACTGGTGCAGATATGGAGCCTGTCTGTTCTCTGGTGGGAGTGGAGAGTGATAAAGCTCAGGGTTGGCTGATCAGTGCCGCCTCAGAGACGTGAGGCCAGTGGGTTGTGTGGGCAGCGAAAATGTTGACCCAGATGGGCAGCGTTCATGACCATGCACCAAAACCCGCCGAGTATTTCTCAAGTGTTAATTGCATTAATGCACTGCATTTCTGTCTGTGCTGCATATATGCTTTGCTCAATTGAATGTATGGCTCAGGTTCATACATTGTAAACAAGATTAATAATACGTAAAGTTTTTGTGAACAGCAGTGTGCAAAAGTCACTGACCATCCTTCATTTATTTAGTTTCGAGTGAAAACCACCATTAAGTGCAAGGAATTCATTTTTCAGGATATTTCTGATGGGATTAGATATCCGATAATACACTTGCATAAGGAAGGGGAAAGTCAAAGGACAGTAAGTGAAAAACCCTGAAGTTTTAAAATGATTAAAAGATATGGAGAAAATGGGACTCCTAACAACCATGCAAGACCTGGTAGACCCCCAAAAGTGTCCCCATCACATAAACAGCACTTAAAGCTTTCATCTTTGAGAAAGGGGGGAAAATCAAGCTCCACTTTTGTTTCAGATCTGAAAAAGTTCTGTGCATCCTTCCACTGTGAGAACACAACTCAACACTATGGATCCAGAAGAATGTGTAGTTATCAAGAAGCCGTTACTGAAAAAAGGAGACAGGTTTGCACATTTAAAAAGCTGCTGATGGATTGGACGTATGGAAAAATCTCCCTGCAGATCTCTTTGAAAAACTGAAATCAAGTCTCCTGATAGGAATGGAAGCTGTGATAAAGGCAAAGTGTGGACACACTAAATACTGAAACATTTGGCTTCTGCATAGTTTTCTGCATTTTCCGTTTTTACTACATTTAACTGAATAACATGCACTTAATAACTGTTTTGTCTGGAAAATAAATAAATTAAGGGTGGTCTCTAACTGTTGTACAGTATTGTATGTGAAGAAGAAGACACTTCCATTCTTTCATTTTTCATGTTTGGTCACATTTCTCATTTTTGCTTGTCAGACATCAACCTCTGAATATTTCACACAACACACAAATGCAAGCTAACAAACTAGTACTTTCAAAGATATTTCATAGGATATGTGGATTACAAAGGTATTTCATGATGTATGTTAGCTGTTATGCAGAGAACAGAGGGACAGAATGTTTTATGTTATTGCCTTTTTTCTATTTTAATACTTTCTTTTTTCGTTTTACCATTTTACTTTCACTTTTTTTATACACCACTATTACCACTTTTTTACTGCTTTATTTAAATATATTGTGATGCACTTTGAGCTGCATTTTAATGTCTGATAGGTGCTACTTAAATAGTATTATTGTCTGTAGTAGCAGTAGGAGTAAGACTGTGTCCTACAGAGGTCATGCACACAGACTTTATGGAGTCATCCCTCAGGCTCCTGATTACGGGCATTGCAAAAAAGAAGAGGGCTGTATGCTGTAGGGCTAAAAAGCTCTGTTACTGCACCTTCCACTCTGTCTACCCCCCTTTAGTCAGCCCCTCAGACAGGGCAGGGCAGGGCAGAGCGAGGCTGCAGCGTCCTCAGGGAGCTGTATGCGCCGAATGTGTGTCATCTCACACAGCCCCATTGCTAGCTGACAATAGCCAGATTATTCAGGGGCTTTTCTTTAATAGGTACTAAAGGCACATAATGCAAGCAGCCATCCACAAAGCATGGCCTGAACATACAGTGAACAGAAAGGAGGTGTGAGGAGGGGGTCTCTCAATACAAATGGGTAAATCATAATAAATTAAAGAATGTCACAGACTGCAAGCACAGATATGTTACTATGTATGCCATCTGATGAACATATTGTCAGTATCTGAATCTGAGAGTCTCAAACTCTGGTGGTGTTAAGATCTCTTAGGCTACAAAGGACTTCCCCTTTTTCTTGTTACTAAAACTGATAGCTCAATTTTAGATGCAAGTTCTGCTTTTGTCTGATGTGCATGTCTGAGAATGGGGATGACATCATTCCTGCAACTTATGCTCCTTTTACTTTGATTCCATCTAGTGGTTGGTAACCACATTACAACCATATTGTTGAGTTCATCCAGGTCGTTTTAGCATATTCTACAGACATTAGGTGTAGCTGTGGCAACATTTAGAGGGAAAGAAGTCATTTGATTAGTGTAATGGCTGTTTATATGTAATTGTGATTTAGCTGTGTAAGTAATGTGAGTGTCTTGGCTTGGGGAATAGGGCTGAGTGTGTTCCTGCCGTTGATTGACAGAACCCTGACTCAGCTTCTTGGACAAATGGTCTCAGTTTTTCATGAACTCATTATTCATGACAGTGTGTGACTTACTGTGCGCTATCTAATCTTCTATACATTGGAGAATATACTGGTTTCAGACAGCTGTCTGTATACAGTATCACCATTATAAAATACATATTCTTTCTCCGTTTTGTTTTATGTATTACAAATAAAAGATCAAAAGTGATCATGTGAGTAATTTTAAAGTTTGTCAAATTAATGATTCACATTTTCTCACTGATAAACAAAATAAAACAACTAGCACTGATTTAATCATCTTTTTGAGCTACATTAGAGCACATCTAATAACTGATTCTTTAAAAACCATGTATGTAACAGCTATGTATTTTTTTTACTTAAGAATTAACTTAAGAATGTTCTTACATATTTAAGAATATTAAGAGAACATAGAGTTGTTCAGTTTCAGTTCTAGAGAGCTGGCGTCCAGCACAGTTTGGTGATTTCCCTGCTCAAACACACCTGATTCAACTCATCCATTAATTGCCAGGTTTAGTGGGTGTGTTTGAGCAGGGAAATCACCAAGCTGGACACCAGCCCTCCAGGACCAGGACTAAAGAACCCTGGTGAAAGAAAACAATGTTTGAACCAATCTTATTGAAGCTTAGAGTGATAGGTTGGTGAAAAAATCAGTTAACACCCCAAATGTAGTTTGCCATCTAAGACATATTTGGTGTCTGAAGTTTGCTTCTTTAGTTTTACAGTTGACCTCTGAGGTAATGTACAATTAAAGGGAGTCACCAGTTAGCATTGAGCTAAAGCATGCCTAACACACATGCTCACAACTTACTTGCCTCAAAGAAAGTTAAGTTGTTAAGTAACCTCAAAAAGATTAGCTTATGTGGTTTCTGACACTGTATGGCATTTTATTATCTATTAACATGGATAAGATGTGCACAAAATTTAGAGTTCAAGACTGCTGCTACTGCTGTCGTAAGCTGTGCTACAACAGCTATATACAGTACCCTGCAGAAGTGTAGGCACCTGAGAAAATGATATTCTAAAAAGCTATTTATCTGGGCAAAAAGCAATATTTCTTCAGGAAACACATTAGAATAAATACTAACAACATTAATGCAAAAAGTAGTCATGACAGTGTGTCAGTAGTCATGTCATTTAACCAAACCTCTTCTTGTGTCAGCCCAGTGTTTTCTGTAGTTATACCTAATTTGGCTAATCAATGCTCTCAATCAGTAAATTTAATCAGGTGTGCTGGTGATGGAATTCTACAAATGAATGTGATGGCTTTTCACTACACGTAGTTGTTTGTATTTATTCTGGTGATATATTGTGTTTTTACAGAAATAATACAATAATAGTTATGGTTGAGATAATTTAAACAGTTTGCTTAGACTTTTTCACAGTACTGTATTTGTCCATTTTTGTAGATAACTATGTTATTCAGTATGTCATGAAGTTCGTATGGATTTTGTTAATACAGCACTATAATAACAGTTAAAAAAGAACAACAGCAGTCTGATTTCTATGTGGATTTATTTCAATTATTAGCTTATTTACTTTCCATTTGAAGTGTCAGGAAGTTCTCGCTGTTATCATTATTTTGATCAATAAGTGAAAACTGAAATGGCTTACTTTAGAATTTAGAAAGGTTTAGAAATGTTTTTTACTTGAATGAGTAAGTCTCCACCTCTGTTGCTGTTTCAGTCTATCTCTAAGTCTCCCTCTTTCTTTCTCTCTCTCTCTCTCTCTCTCTCTCTCTCTCTCTCTCTCTCTCTCTCTCTTTCTCTCTTTCTCTATCTCTCTTTCTTACTCTTTCTGTAGGTGGTACGGGAGAGAAGGACAGATCAGCTCTGAGCCATGAGGCCTTCCTGCTTATGGCAAACTCCCAGAATGACATGGAGGACTGGGTCAAAGCCATCAGGCGCGTCATCTGGGCTCCTTTTGGAGGAGGTAGCACATTCAGCGGAACTACACACATACACCACATGCACGCACACACACAGTCAGAAAGTTCACCCTGCCAATTTGTCCCACCATCCAGCGTTGTTTCAGACTCCCATTTTTTCTGTTTTTGTCCCCCATGTTAATCAGTGTGAACACAGTGGAGCATGTGCCTAGTTTGCTGTTCTCACCCTGTTGAGTGATGGCTGTATCTGGCACTGTCTGCTTGAGATGAGATCATTTGCCATCAAATGCCTTCACTGATGAACAAGCACACCAAAATAATATCACAATGTACAGAGCCAAAACGTCTGTAGTGTTAGGCATGCTGTTATTAACAGTGGGGATATTTTTGATGAGACTGTAGACAAATCTCAAACAACACTATTGCTAATTAAATAAACTTATCAGTGAGCTCACACTTTCTTCCACTATTTAAGTGAAAACTATAATTGAAACAAAATATAGTCGAGCATCCAAGCCATGTTTAGTGTCTGTTGTTGGCAGTGGAGCTACATGGACATAGACTTCTATCCGTTGTTAGCTCTATTAGCCTCATAGCTCCAGTGTAAAACTAAAGAAGAAAACTTTGGACAGCAGACGTGTCTTGGTTGATCAACTAAATCTGAAATAAGGGTACATTGTGTAATTTTGATTCCTTTAACAGTGATGCATATTACATTTCAAACAAATTGTTGCAGCGCACATCCGTGAAGAGACAAGTGCTTATACTAAAAACATCACCACTTGTCACGCTCTGCCTTAATCCTTATAATCCTCAGCCATAGAGAGGAGCTGTCAACTGTGCCATTATAAGAGCATCCCATTACCATTTGGGATCACTGTTTATAATAGTACAAAACCAGTTTAGTTGCAGAGAATATATACAATTATTATATTAAGATGATACTACTCTACAACGTCATAGGGTTCAACTTATTTGTACTAGAAACTAGAAATCTTAAAATACCCTAGTGTCCTTACTAGTGTTTCAACACTGTAGAAGTTATTACTGAATAAAATAATAGCTTATAACAATTATTAATATAAAAAGTGATACCAAACTTTTGAAGACGAGTATGTGCAAACAAGCCTGACTATTTGACATGTATCATCTCTGCTTCGCAGAGTGTCAGTCTCTACTCCACGCACTCATTTGCTTTTCAAGCTTACACAGTTCACAAGGCTCTCCTTATTATCACAAATAGCACTGTCACTTATTTAGGGACTGTGTGGCTGACAGACATCCTGACCACAGCTTGTCCCTCCACTGTTTACAGTCCTTTACACCAGCTGGACCAATCACAGGCAAGATGACACCCGCCTGTCTGAGTGCCTGTGGCTCATTCTCACTCGCTCTTCCAGCTTGCATTACAGCTCGTATGGAAGAAGGCAGAACAAATACTTCTTTGTGGATTAATTGGACATCCGTAACACATCCATCTGCACACATATGCAGACTGCTGTAGGTTTCTATGTGACCTGGATGTCTGCCAGCTTGAGACACCCTAAATGGATCTGTAATGTATCTCATGCCTCAAGTTGGGGCTCTGCTGCTGTGTAGCTCCTGTCTGTTCACGCAGTCTGGGCTGTGTGTGCTTCCCCGAAGCAGAGCTATGCACCACAGTCACCACAAAGGCAGAGGTAGGATGGCAGAGTCGAAGTTAGCAATGTGCTTAAGATTACTAAGGATATTTGTGGAGGCAGGTGCATGCTGTGGAGTGTTGTTGCACTCTTAACCCCTTAAATGCTAGACTTATTATTCAGATTTATATCGATCTTAAGGCTTGTTATCGAGCACTAAACTAGTATAAACTATTCAGAAACTATGATGAAATGCGTATGTAAGTTATGTAGTTTCTATAGTAAAGAATTGAAATATAGGCCCACATGCAGGCTCTTAGGGTTTTAAAGGGTTAAAGGTAATACCACATTTGTGTGTATTTACTAGGGCTTCACACTGTGTCATATTTTTATTGTAATCGCAGTATGAGTTTCAGCAATAAACACATCGTAAAAGGGCTGTGATAACAGAACAGCTGAATTCATAAAGTCTTAAAGTTGGAAATGGGCCAGTAGCACCACTCAAATTACATTTATATGTTGTGAGTTTAGACTGATGTAGAGTATGACCAAAGAAAGGCAGAGAGCTGTGATGTGGACATATGTGAACTGCTAGCCCATGAAAATGAGTACTCCTAGGCCAAGTGCTGAAAAAACAATGGAGACTGAAAAAGTAAGTGAAAAACTACTCATTTTCACTTACTTTTTTGCACACTTATTGCACATCCAGTCAGAGACAGATCGAAGTTGTCAAAGTTGCATGTTGTCACTGTTAATCTTTAATGTCTAATTTTGATGTTTTTATTCCTAAACATTATTTCATAAATCCAGCTGCTCTTTAGGCTGTGTCAAACTTTCATGATTATAGGACCAATAAAAATGGTTAAAAATTACTTGGAACAAAATCTTGTTACATTAAATTACATTGAAAGTTAATTTTTTTTCCCTTTTTCCATAAAAATGACCATTTTGGAGAAACAAGGTTATGTTCCAACAATGACAATGTGTTAATTGCAGTTTAGCACATCTCTCTTTTCATCTATTATCATCACAATATCCAACTTTAGTACATTATTTCCATATAATATATTTCTAGTACTAATTTTTTGAATATGTGATTCCTAGGGATCTTTGGCCAGCATCTGGAGGACACGGTGCAATATGAGAGGAAGTTTGGACCCAGGCTGGCCCCTCTGCTGGTGGAGCAATGTGTGGACTTTATACGGGAACAGGGTCTGAAAGAGGAGGGCCTCTTCCGAATGCCAGGACAGGCAAACTTAGTCAAAGAGCTCCAGGACGCTTTTGACTGTGGTGATAAACCTCTGTTTGACAGGTAGGATGAGGTCTTTCAGTTATTGTCCCAAACTGATCTGTATCTGAAGGCCAAGGCTGTAACCCCTCTAAACTGCAAGTGTTCATCAACTATGTGGGCCCACATTTTTTCTCACTTAGATTATAACTACAACTACATTTTAAATTCATAGTATTTACTAAATAATTCACTGTAGTTACTGTATAATAAGTCTTAAAATCAATACCTGAAGAATACCTGAATAAGGATTAAAATCCACAATTGTAATGAATAGAAAGCTGTTCATTCTGAAGCATTATGGCATCAAAAACATTTTTAACTTTCAATGTAAGTTAATGTAACAAGATTTTATTCCAAGTAATTCCTAAGTATCAAAATATAACAAATGTTATTCTTACCAATACTCTCTTTAATTAGCATTTAACATCTTAACTTTATGCTGTGCAGTATATTTAGAAAGCTGAGATTCATGTGTATTTTAGGTAACAAAGATGGAGTTATTAACAGTAGTAACTGAATTAGTTGCATGTTAAATTTGAGTGAATAATTTATTAGAGCTTTACAAAGGTTAATGGAAATAATAGGCATACAGCATTGAGAGTGCTTTCTGAATGTGACCTGGTAAAAAAAGACCTGGTAAGAAAAGATCTAAAAGTACAATGTTAAAAATGAGAGGTCAGCTCAACTCAGAATGATAAAGTAATTGATTTCATGGCTTTTCTTAAATTGACTCAACTTGAGGATGCAAGAGTTCACACAACTCAGACTTCTTAGTTGAGTCAAAAGTTCTCTTTTTAGTTCTGCATCTCAGTTAGGTAAATAAAAAGAACGTGTTTTTTTATACTCAACCTCCCCACTAGCCAGGACTCTTTCCATCACACAACCCTACTAGACATTTTTCCTCTTGGGTATGCACTTATAGATTGCTATGGCATTGCTGGGGCTCAAACTCACAACCTCCTGTTGGGGTGACAGTTTAGTCCACTGGACCACATGAAGCAACTCAGATTTTACGACTACAAATGTTTAATACACTGGAGGAAGTATTTGTTGTTTTAACCTCAAAGCATGACATAGTCTCATGTGGTGCAACTGTCTAATAATTCGTCCCAACTTCAGGAGATTATGAGTTGGAATCCCAGCAGTACCATAGCTGTCTATATCCAAAAGGAAAATATGCCAGATGGGACTGTGTGATAGAAGGAGTGCCAGCTAGTGGGGAAACACTACTACTAGCATGCAGAAATGTTTGCAGAAACAAATCATATTTAAGTTTGATCCCTGCAGTAGATTCACGTAGAAAATCAAAAAAACATGTAATTTAATCAGGGGTATTTAAACTTCTACATACAACTGTAGTTGCTCACCAAACTGTTTGGTTTCTCAATGAGCCTGCTAGAATATAAGTTGACTTTGAGAAACCCCAGAAAAGTCTAGAGTTCTTAAAATACCCCTTTTAGACGTATACGTTCTTCTTGGAACCCCCAAAGGTGCTTGAAGGCTCACTCAACAAAAGGGTTCCCCAAGGAACCTACGTCTGAAGTGTGGTGCTTAATGGAACCCAGTGAGGTCAGGTACTTGTGCTTGTAGACTATAAAGGATTTCTACACTAACTCTGTTATATGGGAAGGCACTGATTTTTTTTTTTAGTTCTTTGAATACCTTATTAGATAATTACAGCCACAGGAATGTGTGCTTTGTAAAGGCCTTCAATATGTAGATACTGACAACAACTGTAGGCAAACGTAGGATGCAGACTGTACATAGAACAATAACTCACAGATCAGATTTTGGCCTACACTGACCTGTGTGCAATCTCTTGCAGCAACACTGATGTTCACACAGTGGCGTCTCTACTTAAGCTCTATCTCAGGGAGCTGCCTGAGCCAGTCATCCCCTTCAACAAATATGAGGACTTCCTCACCTGCGCCCAGCTGCTGCTCAAAGATGAGGAAGTGGTGAGAAATCATCATGAGTGCTGTTTTCTAACTTCTTTGATCTACCTTCCATTGTCAATTTACTGGCGCGCCTATTAGGCTGGACACAACACTGCATAAAGTGCATTAAATCCTAATTTATATTCTGAACTCAATTCTGAACCTGTCTTGTCCCTTTGTTTTTTAAATTGCTTATATAATTTTTATGTCCCCTTACATTTCTCTTGAAGGGACTCACTGAGCTTGCAAAGCAAGTTAAAACTCTTCCCCAAGCCAACTACAACCTGCTGAAGTACATTTGCAAGTAAGTCAGCATGCAGCTAGAGTGGTATTTTTATGGTTACAATACAAATCTCTATTTATTTATCTATATATTTATCTAATCATTATAAAGACTTTTTAGCTTAATAGTATTTTCACATTTTCTTTTAGATTCTTGGATGAAGTGCAGTCGCATTCAAATGAAAATAAGATGAGCGTTCAGAATCTTGCCACGGTATTTGGACCAAATATCCTTAGACCTAAAATGGAGGACCCTGTTACAATGATGGAGGGTAAGGCTTGTCAGTCACCTTTACTCTGAAGTACCTAGCCACGATGGTTAAAAAATAATACTAAATAGTTCAAGCATTAATAACAGACAAATCTGTTGTTACTGTGGAGTCAGCAAACTAAGCTAAATGTGGAAATGTACCTAAATCACCTGTCGGAAAGTGCTTTCAGTCTTATTACACTACCATGAGTTTACTATTGGAGCACGGTATATAAATAGTACTGTAAAAAGTCTAAAGGGGCCCATTTTTTCAAAGAAAGGAGTTCAAAGTATTATGAAATCATTGTCAAAGATTCACTCCCCAGCCTGCAAAAACAGCTGTCTTGAATTCACTGTGTCTGTGATGTGGTGAGAACTGACTCATTTACATCTATCCACCTATTCAGCCTATAGCAGTTTAGCCCTGCCTGTTCACACTGAGGAGAAAGGTTTTAGCTCTGAGTGCTTTTTGAATGAGGCACAATACAGCACAGCCAATCATAACAATCTATTTTGTATTAGTCTCAAAGGCAGAGTAAGAAAACCAGCATTTTTAATTCTAAAGGTAAGTTCACACTATTGTGGCAAAAAGGTTGTGCAAGTGTCTCATCCATTTAGTTTTGTTGGAATAATTTTTACTGTCCAGCTCAGAGCTACGCAGAGCAATGCAGTACGATGACGTGGCTCTCCGTGGCCAAAGTTAAAATTTTAAGAAGTTTTTTTAGTTTTTGTTGAATCATAAAATAATCCATTTAAACTTGCATTTGAGGTTTTCCTCAAAAGTTACAGTGAAGTGTGCAATGCTTGTTTGCTCTGAAAGTGTGAATGTACCATAAGGGATAAGCAAGATTTTTTTTGTTTGTTTTTTAAAAAGTTATTAATCTCTTGGTTAGAAGAATACAGTTAGAAGAATGCAGGCTTAGTTCCTGACTTCTTGATGCACTACAGTTATTGCATGTATTTGTTAAATTCCATCAGCAGCACACCTGATTAATTTAATAAAGTACTGATTAGCTGCATCAGGTACTACATGGTAACTGTAATTAATGGGTTTCCTCCAAGAGAGGCTCGGAAACAGTTAAGCATACACACTCGCACAGCTGTCCTTTATTTGCTTATTTGCATAAATTCTCATGTTTTTTTGAACAATTTAATGCTTTCTGTGTGAATAAATGTCTTTACATCTTGTTTTCTCAGAAGACTTGTGCACAGTATTGTATATATTGCACTGTTCATTTTAATGAGTAAATCTGCATGTTGCAGTAATTTCTTACTTGGACATTAAAGGGCCCATATCATAGAACACTGAATTTTCCTCTCGTTTCTGGAATAAAAGAGTTTGTCAAAATTTTTAAAGCTTCAAAATATACTGGTTAATCCCCCAATACAGCTTGTTTTGAATCACCAAAGCTATCATTTATATATGACTGCCCATTCAGCCTACAGCTGTTTAGCCTACTCACAGATGATGGGGTGGAAATTGTTGGGAAAACAATTAACTGTTATGTTGTTCCTGGCTGTTGGGAAGTAAATATATCATTGTATAGCCTTTCAGTTGATCTGAACTTAACATTTTGTTTCAGTTGTGACTACTTTTTGAATGAGGTGCAATATAAGGCAGGAAATCAAAGCAGATGTCATTTATATATATTAAGGCCCAGTAACAAAAAACAATTATTTTATTATAAGAAATAAAGAGGTTGGAAAAAGGTTACAAATACGTTATAGCTATGAGGATAATGCAAAGCTATTGCTTGTATCTCTTGTCAGGAACCTCTCAGGTACAACACCTCATGACGGTGCTGATCAGCGAGCATGATCGGCTGTACGGCAGCACAGAGTCTGATGTGTCCTCAGAGCAGAGAGAAGCTCCTCAGCGCTGCATGGTGGGCTGGATCTCGGAAGAGGAGATCCAACGCTGTCCTTCTTCCAGCCAAACCTCAAGCCTTCCTGACCACGTGGGTGGCAGCGCCACATCTCTGGACATCAACACAGGCACAGCCACTGCCATCAAGCCGGCAACTCAGGGAAAAGCCGTGGTGGCGGTCAGCCCCAGCAAGCAGGCCAAATCACTCCCTTCGTGGAAGTACTCATTTAAAAGCAGCGGGGCACGGGCTCAGACACCAAAAATCGGGGGCTCCTCCGTAGATGTGTCCAGCCTGCCCAGTACTGGGAACTGGCTGATGAATGGATTGTCCTCTCTGAGAAGCCATAGGCGTACGTCTTCAGGAGAGCGCATGGGAAAAGACTCGGCACTGTCCCATCGTCTGTCCACCTATGACAATGTGACCTCATCCAGTCTGAGTGTGCCCAGCGTGGCCAGCACACCCTGGTCCACCTCCTCATGTGAGATATCGGTGGCAGACTCAGTGGGCAGTGACCCCTCTGGACTGAACTTTGGGAAAGGAGCATGGTCAGAGACGGGCTCGGTTAGGGGGAGGGTTGAAGAGAAAGTGTCGGAGGTCACGCAAAGTAGCGAAGCACTGGAGCTGTGTGTGAGCAGCGCAGGATGCAGTGAGAATGGGAATGTGGAGGATAATGCAGATGTGTCAGGAGACCCTGATGACAGCTCGCAAGCACTTAATGGCCTGGTGTTAGAGCTGAAGGATGAGCTGAAGAAACAGAAGATTAGTTATGAATCCCGGATACGAAAGTAAGTGGGAATTTTACAGCAAGTGGAGTGTATAGGTGTCTAATTTCATAGGTGAAATCAAGCTTGCTTGAATGAATCAGCATAATTTTTTATTTTTCTACCAGGATGTAAACTTCAAACTGTCAATTCTGACAAAATGAGATTTATTTACAGGTTATGGAAATGGAACAATGCTGATATACTTGTAGGGACCACGAGGGGCAGCAGCCACCATATAATTTGTAATCTCATTTAATGGGGTCATGCAAGAGTCTTTAGCAGCAGCCGAATAAACCATAGAGAAGAGGTCAGTCAAGAGTTACAGTCTCTCTGAGGTATTTGATCCATCCAGCTTGTAGCTGGTATAGGATTGCCAGTTTCTCAGGGCAACTCATAGACACTAGTCATCTTTGGTAGATCAGGGTGTGCAGTAAAACAAAAGGTTCCTTGAAGATTGAGTGGCACCCGATTCCATTTGTTTGATCAGTTGGCCTCAGTCTTCAAACATCTGATCCTATGTGCTGCTGCTCTATTGGAATGAAAACCTGCAAATTTTATTTAATTATTTAATGATATTGTTAATTTGGTAATAGTAGTATTTTTATATGTGGGGAAATGAAAGGTTAAGTAATAAAATGTGGGCCAGTCTTTTAAACTATTTATGTTGGTAGTGAATGTGTATTTTGTATGTAATCTCTATATATAACACGTTATTGTTCTATAGATACAACAAACATCTATTCCATAAAAAGTAACAAAATTTCAAAAATGTTTTCAAAACCGTTATTGATGGCTTGTGAGCTGGTTTGAAGAATTGATGCACCCCAACCATTGCATGCATTCATTAAATTCACCCACCAGCACACCTAACAGCTTAATGAAGTACACTGGTTCAGCTGATCAGCACTAATGAAGTATTGATTAGCCCAATCAGGCACTGGATGGTGATATTGGAGAGAGGTTTGGAAATGATTACTGTAACACACTGACAAACATAAAATCCAGTTTATTGTATTAAGGTTTATTTGTATTTAGTCTAATATTGGTGTCTTTTATGAGCAAATAAACACTTATTACGTATTTAATTTGTTTTAAGTTTAATTTTCTCAGGCAGCCTAAGATCTCTGTACAGAGCTGTAATATGATACAGTCAAGACCTCCAGATGTTCTTGTTTGTGTCACTTCACCTTCATATCTATTTTTATCATCCTTACCTTGTAATGTAAGTTAAGGCAGAACGTATGGAAATCCTACATCTTGTGGACGTGTTCCAGTTATGTCGAACCATCTCTTATTTTTCCTTAACCCACGTGATGTTTTCAAGCAGTGTCAAGAACAGTTTTTAAAGCCTCTCCAGAGGTCTCTCCAGAGGTCTTTTGCAGAAAGTGACCACAGAAAATTGATATTTAGGACATCATGAGACCATGTTATGTCATACTATACATGGCACCATAGTGCTTGCTGCCTCTGACAGTATAATTTCTTAATACCTGCTGGTATTAATGTTCTTCTTGCCCTGTTTTACTAAGCTGGAAAAAACATAGGTGCTCATCAGAAATGCTATTCAGTCTGATTCTCATGCCAACATGCGAGAAAACATTTATGGAAGTGTTTTTTTTGTGTTAAATTGCTATTTTTTTGTTGTCAGCCATCATTTCTCACAGCAGGACCAGCAGCATCCTGCTTAATCTGATAACACAGTTACAGGAAAAAAAATCTTTTCCTGTCAATTTCCAGTGCGCTGGCAGAATGGCCCACTAGAGGGCCTGCAGAAAGAGCATAAGCTAAGGGCCTGCTATGTTTCATTGTACACACAGCTCCTCTGAATTTGACAATCCCATCCTGAAATGACAAAAACTTCATTCTAGGCGGAAGCTTTAAAACAACCTTATTGGGTATTAATGTTCATCTTATCGTGTTTCTCTAGGTTGGAAGAGACGAGTGCATCATTGCGTGAGCAGCTAGACAGGCTAGAGGAGGAGGTAGACCAGGAGAGGAAGAAGTACAAAATGTTGGAGATTAAACTGCGCAACTCTGAGCGGGCCCGTGAGGACGCAGAAAACAGGAACCTGCTCCTGCAGAGCGAGATGGAGGAGTTCTTCTCCACTTTAGGAGATCTAACACTGGGGACAAGGACAAGCAAAATGTGATACTTAACACAGAAAGGCTGTGTACTTACTGTGGATGGATTTTTAAATCTCTTTACTCATGTATCATGGGTACTATGAGGTAATTTTGTGCTGTTTTGTTACAGCAACTTGAGCTGTTATCCTGTGTAGCAAATCTATTTTCCTCCCTTAATCTTCTTCTCTGAAGTTTTAAGATATGTTTAAATTATTATTACCGTCACCAGATTCTCAATGGCCTCACTTCCAGTATGCACAGATGATACCAAAGCATGACTTCCCTGATTGTTTGCAGTTGATGTGATTACGGTTGCCTACTTGCAATGCTTTTCATAAGGCTGATTATTTCCATGACAGTGCCTTTTGCGTTGATGCATGGTATAGAGAAAATACTGCTTAACCACAAATGAGGCATTTAATGTTTTCTCACAATGTCAACTCTCAGCTCCACAGTTCATAGCTTCTTCACCAGTTTTTGTTGTTTAGAGTCTGTGACTTTAAACAGGCTGCAGCTGTCCAGTCTGACACTCTCCCACTCTTAAAGAAATGGATGATACAAACAGTTACAGGCTTAATTAATGACTGTTACATGCATATACTACACAAACCTCCTTTGGCAAACCCATTTATCTTCAAGTGAAAATGCAGTATGGTAAAAAAAGGCAATGGCAGTTTCAGGACAAGATTAGTGGGAACAACAACCAGTTAACTGCAGCTAATTATTTGTATAATTATGAATTTTTTAGGCCGCTGAGGTTGCTGGTTATAGGATTATTTATTGCAATTATTTTACTGTATAACTTATTTCTCAGGTGGTGTTTCTAAAAAAAAACAACAACAAAACACACTGAATAAACTTACTGTCTTTCTGGTAGATGGTGGAAATGAATATGAATGACGTTATATACTTGACCGTGAATTGTAGTAGACAGTCTATGACTATGTGATGAATTTGTGTATGCTTTAAAATGTTCTTGTGGTTATTTCCCCCTCATGAAAGTGCCAAAGTAGAGGTCTTATAAAATGGGTACTGCTTTCATATAATGGATCACTTGAAATGAAGTATAACTGCAAAAGGTAAAGTAATAAAGTTCTCATCATACAGTGTCTCAGAATTTCTCATGTTAATTTCATCTCAATCAGAATTCAATAATTAGTACTTTGATGATATTGTGATGTACGTATTTTGAAAAGTGTACACTGACATTCAAAAGTTTTTGCATTTCTCGTAATTTTAGCTCATATAATACATAAGAACAGCTTATACAAAGTATAAACTAAATAATATTTAATAATGTTGGAACAAATAGAAGTTAGACTTCAAATAGAAATTAAGTGATAATGTACTTTAACACTGCAATTATTCAGATTTGATCTCTCTTGAAATGCAAGGCATTCTAGATGTTAATTTATTCACTCAATTCACATTCAATTGTTATGGGATAATATCTATTGATATCTATTAATAATCTATTGTTCATTATCTACACCGATCATGACCACCTCCTTGTTTCTATGCTCATTGTCCATTTTATCAGCTCCACTTACTATATAGGTGCACTTTGTAGTTCTACAATTACAGACTGTAGTCCATCTGTTTCTCTGCATACTTTGGTAGCCCCCTTTTACCCTGTTCTTCAGTGGTCAGGACCCCCATGGACCCTCACAGAGCCGGTACTATTTGGGTGGTGGATCTTTCTCAGCACTGCAGTAACACTGACGTGGTGGTGGTGTGTTAGTGTGTGTTGTGCTGGTTTGAGTGGATCAGACACAGCAGTGCTGCTGGAGTTTTTAAACACCTCAGTGTCACTGCTGGACTGAGAACAGTCCACCAACCAAAAATATCCAGCCAACAGCGTCCTGTGGGCAGCGTCCTGTGACCACTGATGAAGGACTAGAGAATGACCAACACAAACTGTGCAGCAGCAGATGAGCTATCATCTCTGACTTTACAAGGTGGACTGACAAGGTAGGAGTATCTAATAGAGTGGACAGGAGTGGACACAGGGTTTAAAAACTCCAGCAGCACTGCTCTGATCCACTCATTCCAGCGCAACACACATTAACACACCACTACCACGTCAGTGTTACTGCAGTGCTGAGAATGATCCACCACCCAAATGGTACCTGCTCTGTGAGGGTCCATGGGGGTCCTGACCACTGAAGAACAGGGTAAAAGGGGGCTACCAAAGTATGCAGAGAAACAGATGGACTACAGTCTGTAATTGTAGAACTACAAAGTGCACCTATATAGCAAGTGGAGCTGATAAAATGGACAATGAGCGTAGAAACAAGGAGGTGGTCATAATGTTATGCCTGATCAAGTTCATCATTCTGGACATATCTAAAAGTTCTTTTTTTTCTTGCTAATTATTTGAGACCTGGGAAATTGTATAAGACTGGCATATTAGATTTATATATTTATCTACAATAGAATTGATAACATTGAATGCCAGTGTACTTTTTTTGTTCAAAAATTAAAAGAATATCAAATGAAGCTATAACTGGAAATATAAACACATGATGACACTCACATCATGTGCAACTGAAACAAACAAATTCGGGTTGCAAAAGTGAAATTACAACAAGCACAAACCAAATTTGACCTTTTTTATTTTCAGTGGTTACAACACTGTTGAATTGCAGCACTGTGATGGTATGGTGCTCTGTGCTGACCTTCACATACAACTGCATCAGTGGAGCATTATAAAGCCAGCATCTTCACATGATCTTCGCTATTCGTGTAGCACGTTTCTAAGAATATTTTCAGGGCTGGTGCCACTGCTGATGGACTGTTACATGGTCAGCTAAAGGAGCTACATGTAAGATTTGTATGTTTTATTATGTTTAATGATGACTTCAGGAGCTTTAGTCATCATATGAACATCATTAGTCAGTGTTAGTCACAGGTGCTCCTATTCAGTCTGACTCTCATGCCAGAATTGTCAGAATGTGAGACAATGTGGTTGTGTTTCCATTTTGAACATCACAAGCATACAAATAAATAGGAAAGTGAGATGAAGTGGGCTGAGCCATCAGCTTGCTTGAGGTTTAGACTGGATTATCAGGAAAGTAAGCAAAAGGCCTGGTGTATGTTTTGTCTTACACAGCTCCTTTAAGCTTTAACAATCTCAGACTGAAATGACAAGAATCGCATTAATTCCAGGCAGTAGCTTTAAAACAATATTGCATACAAACAAACAAAAAGTAACCACCTGGCCAATTAAAACTGAAGTACGTACACACAAAACATACAGACATACCATACACACATTCTTACAATTCATTCATGTCAGCATATACACATGAAACTAAAACACAAGCATCATTGTAACAACAACAACGCTTTTTCAAATAAATAACAAACCAACAACTATCACTGGGATGCTGCTCCTAAACTGTGGACTATAATGTGCATCAAACAAGGAGTTAAGCGTGAGGTAGTTTGAATTCTATCGAAGCTGTTCTGTTCTCTTCACTGTGTAATGTATAACAAGGGTAACAGCTTTTTAGCATACTCAAATTGAATCTAGTTGCAATGACAGCAGCTAAGAATTCCCAAAGGGTCAATTAGAATCATAATTACTGTCAATGTTAAGAGCACTTCAAATCAGAAACAACAAAATTAAAATCTGCTTGAGGGATTTTCTCACTATTTTGCCAAAAACAGGGCAAACCTTAGGTGACATTCATAACCAATCATCCTTACTTCAACATCCAACTTACAATCCCACACTTAAAAACACTGCTCTGAGAAAAAAAAAAAACACCATCTTTGGGGGGAAAAAAAATTCTAGCCCAAACATTCACCAATTAATGTACTGTAAATCAGACCTATGGACTTAATACCTCACATTTATTTACAGTACCTGCCATTACAAACTTTCTTACCTGATAAAAATATAAATAAAAACACCTTTAAAAGATATGGAAATAAATTCTTATCAATTTTGTTTCATTTCACAAAAATAAACAATTAGCTGTTGTGAACCAGTGTAGAAACAATTAGCACTTCTCATACAAAAAACGCGAATGCATTTGTTCTTGATTCGAAAAGAGGCCACTCGCCGTTCAGGATTTGATTACTCAAAGTTTCACTGAACTACTTTTCATACCATACAAAGTGTGCTGAATCTGACACATAAATGGACTATGGTGAAATTAACTAGTGTTGCAAAAGTATGTAACTCTTCTAAAACTAAAGACTTTAAAATAAAGCTGAAATACATTAGGAACCTAATGGATGTGACGCTAGAATGTACAATATGTGAGAGATATTTTTGTCACAGTCAATCACCCAAAATATTTAACAGCAGTATAAACCAAATAAACATATGCTGCCTAATAAAATTACCAGTATATATATATAAACATTTATGATGTTGTGCATGATTATTTGCTGTAACAAAACTGTACACATCAAAAATAAAAGTGTTTTGGGCAAGAATCATGGAAAACACCAACCAGAAGAAGCCATCTGGGACAGGGTTTTGCAGGAAAAACAATTAAATAGTTATACTACATTGATATCAATTTATACACTATTTTATATATTTTACATCAGTATCTGAAGCTTGTTTCTAGGTACATTCACTCAAAAACAAAAAGAAACAAAAACTAAAAACACAGACTCAAAAAATTGAAAAAAATATATTCACAATTTAGTCTTTACAAGTCATCCTTCTACAACATTACGGCAAAATGCTTTATCTGAGCTTATAAAAGAAGAACCGAGTGAGCATACCAAAAATACTCACATTTAGTAGCCAGGGGTTGGTGGAGCTTCTCATCGAAAAAATCGATTAAAAAAAAAATCTTATTTGCGGCATTTTGAGGGGAAGCAAAGAATATCACACCTGGCATTAAAAAAGCAATCTGATTGGCCTAAATCTGATACCATGCCACACACAAAGAGGCTCCAGGGGAGGGCGATAGTCATCTGCAGCAGCTCAGTGGTCCAGCGGAGGCCTCTAGGCTGCTGTCTGTGTCCGAGGCCATGGTGGGCTCTGTAGACATTGAGGACACATCGTTGATGGAGGAGGAGGATGAGGGCTGGGGGGATCCATTCACTACTGCTGCACCTGTGCTATGAGAAACACATAGATCAGTCATAATCACACAAAAAGTACTGCCTGTTTACCATTCACACTGTATGATAAGTAGATATAATGGAAGCTAATCACTAGGGATGTGCACAACAATATTAATCTTGCTATTTGTATCTGTAAGAGTTCATGAACTACAGGGAGCTATTAACTACAGGGCAGGAAAAAAAAAATTATATACATATACATATATATATATATATATATATATATATATATCTCAAAAATATTTTCTCACTGCAGTTAAACATTCCTCCAGTTTCTGGTGCACATGCTTGTGTTTGACAAAGTAATATAGAGATGTAATGATATTATAAATTGAAATATTGAATGTATGTCAAAAAGCTTTACTGAGTCAAGGCGTAACATTGTTATAAATCATTAATAATAGACAAACATTATATGCAACTTGTGTTACAGTATTAAATAATTAAAAAATAAACAAGCATTTCCCTGAATTGGTGATATTTTTCCCTGACTTCCTGTGATAACAGGACTATATATTAAGTTTTAACATCCTTTACAATTAAATTACCTGTTAAATTACCTGTTTACAATTAAATGATTCGAATTAAATTACCTGTTTTTTTTATTTTTCTATGTGAAAATAAACCAACACATCTTTTAGAACACACTTAGGGAACACACTTAAATATGCCATTTTCTGCTAATTCTAGTGCATAATTTCTACATATTTGCTAAATTTAACATAAAAGCATAAAATATAAAATGTCCACATTTTTCGCCCACATTTTTCCATACGACTCTAAGTGTGGTCAAATGCATTCTATCACTGTAACAGTACTTACCTTTATTGACTTTAGACCTTATTTATAGGAGAAATCAGTTTAACTAACCTAGAGGAGGTGGCTGGCCTCGTATCACACCATTCTTCATCCTTTCCTCCCAGTCCAGCACTTCCTTATAAATCAGTTCTGATGAATAAAGAAAGAGATAGAGGGAAGGGAGGGAGCAGGAGAGGGAGAGAGGGAGAGCATGACAGAGAGAAAGTGCAAGAGAGAGAGATGTCATGGAAGTAGGCAAGGTGCCAGTTGCCATAGCGTACGTTCCCCATGCGAGTCGAAAGAAATATCTATCTTTCTAAATTAAGTAACAAGCATAAGCCATTAAAACATGCCTGAGGGGGTCATTAACACTTTTCAGGTGACCTCATCAGACAAGCTTCTGACTACGTGTGCAAAGGGGAAAATGATATTCATACTGAACTTTTGGCTCTTTGAACTGCATCAGATTTCACACAGTAACATTGATGGTAAAAAGGAATAGAGGCTGCTACCACCTTTCCACTCCTCCACTGTATGTTCCCTCTCATCCAGCTGCTTGTCTGTGATCACTGGAGGAGGCTGGAAAGGGATGACATAGGAAAGGTACTTAAGACTTTTTTGGTGACAGATACGAATAATACATTTAAATTCTCAAACATGCAGGCAAAACACAATTTATTAACATTAATTTATTGTCATTCTCCTAATATGGTCCGTTGATGTAGCACTGTAATATAACTGATAATAAAAAACCCAGATTATAACTGATAATACAGTTACAGTGAGTTGATAGTTAAGTATTTTGAATCATAGTAACTTATTGACATTTAGTGATCTCAAACCAAAACATTACAGAGTCATGGCAGAAACTCATACTGTATGGTAAGAGATAAGGACATCTGTATACAGTACTGTGCAAAAGTCAGCAACCATCAGTCAGCAACCATTATTTAATTTCCAGTCAAAATGGTCAATAAGTACAAATTATATATTTTTCAGGAGATATTTTTGGAGAAGATTAGATAGAAGATATCCAAGTCAAATGAAAACTAGTGAAAAAACAGGAGTTTCCAAAACTGTGAAATGGGACTCCTAACAACCATGTAAGACCCGGCAGACCACCAAAACTACCACCATCACATAAACAGTACTTAAAGCTTTCATCTTTAAGAGACAGCAGAAAATCAAGTTCCACTCTTGCTTCAGATCTGAAAAAAATCCACAGGTGTTTCTGTCCATCCTTCCACTGTGAGAAGACAACTCAACACTGTGGGTCTGAAATGATCTGTAGCTATCATAGCTGTTACTGAGAAACAAAATGCACTAGAACGCCAAAACTGGACATCTGAGATGTGAAGTAAGGTTTTATGGATTAATGAGTATAAATTTATAACTGAGATTATTTGGATCATGAGAAGAAAATACAACCAACTTCCAAGACTGAACTTTGGAGGTGTTTAAAAGAACTACTGAAACATACTTCTGTAGATTTCTTTGAAAAACTGAAAGCAAATCTGTATTTTCTGCTTTATCTGTCTGATTCTAAAAAATGAATAATTTGTACCTGGTTGCCATTTTGACTGGAAATTAAATAAACTGACTTTTGCACAGTAGTATGGAATCACTGCACTGTACAGGATAATGAATGTTCAATAGCTGGGAATTTCACACAACGGCATGGGATCACATTTAGCTTCATGGTAACACTCCACTAGAGAGCAACAGCTTAATAATATTGTGTGTGTGTGTGTGTGTGTGTATATACACTTACCGCCTCTACCTCAGCTGGGTCATACCACACATTAATGTAAGGGTGCTGTAGAGCTTCCTCTACAGAGATGCGTTTGGAAGCATCTATTACCAGCATTTTGGAAAGCAGGTCTCGAGCTTGGCTCGCTAAAACACATTAACATACAATCAGTCAGTTGATTGGCTAATATACATTTTGGATGGACCTGGAATGGCTGAAAGATTTATTTCTGAATTATTGTCTGAAATGTATGTCTAGTACACTCAGAGATACACTGTATACTTCATGGTAATCTCAAATATATAGATGCAAAAATGAATCCTAAAAATCATTTTTACACAATTTTCCCTTTTCCCTAAAAGCAGTTGATCAGCCAAGACATGTTGGTTTTGCACAGGAATTGAGAGGCTAATAAAGCTATCAAGTAACATAAGTCTATGTCACCTTAAATCTGGTATATTTGCCTTGTAGCTCCACTGCAAAAGTAAAAAGGCAAACATGTTAGCCGTTCGACTGTTTGGGATGACGGGAAAATTGTGTAAATTTGATTTTTCTGTGACCCATCCCTTTATTAACAACATAGATAATGTACTTTTAACATATTCACAATGGGCGTGAAGAACACTTCGTATTTGGGCAGTAATGACACAGGTTTCAGCCACTTTGTACCTTTCAGTTTGCTGTGTTCAGAATCAGCAGGGAAGAGAACATCAGGGAAGAGCTTGTCAAAGCTGTATCCAGCATAGCGGGGCCGGTTCTCCACATAAGTCCTTACAGACTGGTTGAGTTTCATCAGGAACTCTTGGGACGGGGTTCCCAGCTGTTCGATGACTTTATTCCACTGATCAATATCTTGGGATTGCATGATTAAGAAAAGCACTGCATTGCTCACAGGCAAGAAATGAAATGTAGAAAGGGGGATTAAAAAGCATGGATCAAAGACATATACAGGCATCTACACAGAGAAATGATGTAAAGGACTGTGCAGGGCACAGTGAGTGTGACTGACAATAATTAAAAAAAAATTCGACCTGCTCTGCCATTACATGAATCCAAGCTTAATAATGCAGTCGAAAGACTCAGAATTCATACCTGATGCGTCAGCGACACAAAAGCGCAGCGTACGCAAGCAAACAATGCATCCAATCCACACTGCTTCCCACTCATTTCTGTTCTGTTCGTGATGCGTATTCTGACTGACGTAAGACCTGCATCTAGCAGAGAGAGTGTGGATTGAAACGCTGAGAGATAAAAAAAAGGAAATGTCTGTTCCGTCAGACGGATGACTAAAAATTGCTTCGGAAATGCTTTCGAGGTACACTGGCCTACAGTCACTGTGGTTTATGATAAAATCTGATGCTGTAGAGTTTCTGCGCTAATCATATCAGGCCCTGGTTTGTATCAGCATCCAGATCCACGTTTCTCTAAAATGCTAAATCTCTAGGTCACCTACAGTGTTGTGTAAAACAGGGAACGGAACAAGATGAATGAGGAAGAACAGACAGGTAAGGATACGATCAGTACCTGGAAACAACACACTACCTCTGACCATTTCGGCCATGATGCAGCCAACAGACCAGACATCAACTGAAAAAATGAAATGAAAATGAAATTAGCATGCAACACAAACATAACGAAGAACAGACAGACCTAAAACAAATGGAGAGGGAATGAGGGGGGAAAGCATGAGGGTGAAATGAACAAGCATGCAAGTGTTGCTGACGCCTCAACGTAGGCAGCCTTTTGTTTTTTGAATGACAAGGAATGGAAACAGTAACTGAACAAAAGAACACATAAAAACCTTACATAACCCACTTGCACATCCTGCCTGAATGAAAATACTAAAATAATATTTAAATAAATAAATAACAAACATTGACTCATAGCTAGTTGGACAGCTTGACTGTGTTTAAAAAAAACACTTTTATATCACTTACTCGCACTTACTTTGGCACACTTAGAATAGTGGCATAATGAGTAAACTCATATTTATGTAGTTTAAGTGTATTTGAACCAATGGTTAATTTTCCCTGATGAAACTCCTCTGTGACCTCGCTAGGTAAACATGTGAGAGGAAAAAAAGCCAGCAAAAACAGGTCTTGAATTCATCTACACCTCATCAACACTCTCTACAGAAGGGACAAGTTGGTCTACTTGACCCCCATGGAAAATGACAGATGGGAAAGAGCAGCACACGTAACAAAGTACAGCAATGGTGTCAGTGTTGTCAGCATATCATCTACTCCGCCATGTATACACCCTTATAAAAAGAAACAGAATAAATTAACTCTAGAATCTCTGCAGGTATTCTTGCTGAAATAGCAAGTAATATACAGCTCTCTTCCCTGCATGTCAGGAGAACACTATGATCATATCATTTTACAAGAAAAGCAGGGCAAAAGAGGCATATGGGTAACATGGTCCCTGCATCTTCCTCTGTCTCTAAAAATACTCCAGCATAATGCGATAAACCACCATGAGCAGCACAAGGATACAGTCCCTTCCAGGGAAAAGGATTTTGTGGCGAACCATTTCTGCCAAAATACAGCCCACAGACCAAATGTCCACTAATTGTTTGTAGCAGGAGGAAAGAGAGAAGAAGGTTAAGCAGCAAATCAGCAAGAAGCAATGCTTGTTAGTTGTTATGTAGATCATCACTCATCATTCATACATGATATTTTGATTTCATGGAATCACTGAGCCATGCAGCTCAAGCAAAATCTGCACTGAAACTGTACATCATACCAAACCCATAAAGCTGTTAGGCCAATGAAAGCAAAGGAGTGGACTATCAAAGCACGAAATGAGACGTGCAAGATGAAGATGATGTTTGCAGTTGAGCATGTGTGAGAAGTGCCAACTAGGCATTCTGTAGCTTGTCAGCAGCACTGACCATTGGCTTGATATCCCATTCCCAGGATGACTTCAGGGGCTCTGTAGTAGCGTGTCACCACATATGGTGTCATCAGTAAACCGGTCGCTGCCGTCCTGGCCAAGCCAAAGTCCAGGATCTTTAGGGTACAGTCCGACTTGACTACAATGTTACTGGGTTTCAGGTCCTGCAGGGGTAAAGTAGGACACATTGTATTTCAGGAACACAATACAAAGATACTGCATGAACGCTCAAAGTAAATTCATAAAGGAATAATGGAAATGACCGTTGTACTAATAGGTTACACATTGGACAGCATTTCTGTGTGCACTTGGACTTTTGTGTTTCCCAACTCGGCCCTCGGGGACCCCCAGACAGTCTACCTTTTTCATTCCATTTTCCATCCCTATGCATTGTGAGCTGGGTTGGAGCAAAAATGTGTACCACCTTGGGGGGTCTTGAGGACCAGTATGGGAAAAACTGGATTAGAGAGAGGGAGTTGTTAAAGGGCCCATGTCCTACATGTTTCTTGCATTTTGATTTTGTTTCCCTGAGGTTTTAACATTTGTGTGGTTTTATACAGTCAAAATTCCTTCATTCATTTTGACCATTTTCCTATTTTTATCCTCTAAAATTAAACAGGCTGTTTTGTAACTGTGCCTTTAAGATTGATACATGTAAATGATGCAAAACTGCAAGACTGGCTGTTTTTTCCAGCTTATTTTCCATATATGGACTGTGTGGACTGGGGAGTAAACGGTATACTCCGAAATGTTAGCAATGTTTACATAGTACATCAAACTATTTTATGTCAGAAAAATAAAAATAATTTGCCCCAGATTATCTAATATCAGGGCAATTAAAAAAAAACACTTTGTTCATATTAGTACTGTATTCAGTGCAAAAAGATGTGTTTGTAAGTCTGTTCGGTATTTTTATTTCATACAAAGCATTAAAAATATTCTATGTTGTGCCTGGCCTGTTATGCTTAAAGGGGATGTTTTTGAGTTTTTGCTGTTTACACTGAAATGGGTATGAAGATAGACTTGTTATTTTATGTCTGCCAGTATCTGTTTATATAATATACTATTCATTCCTTTGTACTCTGATCTCCTTTAACTAATTAATAACTGTTCTCTATGAATCCATCTGAGGCTTTCTTTTCTATTCTTAATATCTAATTAACCATAGCCAGGCTTGAAAGTCCTCTTGTTGTAAATCAATCTATTTAGTCATCAGCCTGTAAAAAGGCTGTCATTAATAAAGACAAGAGGATGACCTTGCCAGGACACATAGATCTTCCTCACACAATTCTTTTACCTATTAGAGAAATGTACTCCACTGTGCTAAAAAAAAATCGATACTGCCTCCTGATGGTGTGTGATAGATGAGAGAACTGTTTACTCTGGACTGATGACTTCCCTCCTTGATCCTCTCAGCACGTTCCTGCCTCACCAGCGCAATGCAGTCAGCAGCAGCAGCAGCAGCAGACAGGACGAGCTGGAGCTTTTTGTACTCAGCTCTGGGGATGGAGCCCCTCCCCCTCCCTCACCTTAACTGATTATTAAGCTTTTTGCCCTCAGTGCAACACCAGCTCCGTATGACAGAGTTTCCTCTAAGGCAAGCGAGCACAGACCCTGTGGATGATCCCTGCAGCGTGGAGGTGTTTAATTCCACACAGCATCTGGTACAGCAGATAGGACAACCGCTCATGGTCCAGCTCCATCTGAATGACTTGGCAGAGGTTGGCATCCATCAGCTCCATTACTAGGTAACTGTCGTCGGGTTGGTGGGGAGGGAGAGGGAGTGGCAAAAGAGGGCGTAAAAGGGGGGAGGGGGCGCAAGAGAGTAGAGAGAGGGGCGGGGGAGTGTGTGCATGTGTGGGAGAGAGAGAGAGAGAGACAGAGAGAGAGGGAGGGAGGGAGAGAGAGAGAGATGGGGGCAATTGAGCAACGGTCCTTCAGTGTACGAATTAAGAATAAGCAATTTTAGCTTCCGCTGAATATAGTATTAAGTGACTGTTGAACGATGTTAGTATTTTGCGTTATACTCACACATCTTGGAATTCGTCTAACGTTTTTTGTGGTGTGAAAACATTTAAGAGGCCAATAATCTGAAAACGTAAAGGATAAAATACTCTCACTTTAACATCAAATATGTAACAAGTAAATAACTGCATCATTATCCGTCTGATATTTCGGAAGGACTTACATTTTTATGGTTGACACACTTCATCAGCACCAGCTCTCTGTATGCTCGCTTGGCATGTGTCTGATTCTGAAAAGGCCGGCTAAGTTTCTTAATAGCCACATTTCTTTCAAGGTGGTGGTCATATGCTGAACTACAAGGGAATGAGGACAAATAGGTCAAATATGAATCCGTGTTGCACTGCAATTTAACTGCTGATGTTAGATTTCTAAGCATAATCACATACCAGACTATTCCCTGTGCTCCTGAGCCCACCGGTCTTAGATTCTGATAGCGCTTCAAAACAGTAAACGTTGAATCCCCCACATCTATACTGTAGAACTCTTTCTCCCTTTTGTTTTTATTCATGGTGAAGTCCAGGCAAATTGATGTCTTAGCATTCATCCAGTGCAGATAACTATGGACCTAGACCACAAACAATGAAACAGGGGGAAACATTATGAATCTACCGTAGCATATTAGAAAAAGAAGTGTTAAACTTAAAATATTATAGATACATCTCTAAATTAAATGACATCGGGATGAACAGCAGCCTGTTGAGGAAAGCAATATCTTTGGCAAGACCCAGCATGAAAGAAAGCAACATTTCCACTTTCCAAAGAACACCTTTTCCAAAACTTTACCAGAAAGACACCTGCAAAATGTTCCACTTCCTCGCTGTGTAGTAAACAAATACTACAGCATTTTGAATACAGCTAAAACAAGCTTAAGTTGTACTGATTTTTTAAAAGGCTGATGATCAACATGTGAACAATCACCATTTAAGACCAATGACAATGCACTAGAAGACATTCTGTTAGCATTTGGAATTGAAAATCAGACTGTGACTGATGATCTGTGCTATCTACTGCTGGACATCTCTGCTACTATGAAAAACAATTTAAATCAGAGTTAATGAACACACAGATTAGTTATACAAGAGGGTGAACACAGAAATCAATGCAGATCTTAATATTCGCAAGCCGACCAAAACAATGCTAAAAGCCATCCTAAAATGCCATTATTAGGAATGAACGACAGAACATAAATCAAATCTAAGGCTTCTGTGCTTGAACAACCTGGTCACATCTACCATTCAAAACATACAGAGCATACACAGCTCAAATCCACGTCTCAGCTATGACAGTGCTGAGGACACCCTTTTAAAAAACAAATCTAGGAACCAATACAACATTTAAGCAGCATTCACCACTGTCAGTGCCTTATTTCAGAAGGATGCCAACAAAAACATTAGGCTAGTGTTTAGTAACAACACAGCTATAGATTTACTCCTGATCCAGCAGGTGCAAAACAGCTTGGTGCCTCTTCAGTGCTATAGCTGAGCAGTCCAACAAATCAATATTAGCTGCTGTGATTGTTGGGGCATGTATGCGTAGTACTGTGCTGGAGATCAACAACCTTGACTAGAGTGTCCCGTTTAATCTCTCCTGTCAAGACTTGGATGGGGACGTAACCTATTTCGTGCTCATGTGCTGCACAGACTATATGCCACCTCTAAACTACCCAATACTGAAATACTGAATGACTAGTGACCGTGGCATCGCTACCATTCGGATATAGAGCCTGAGCACACCGTAAGACCGTAAGCTAGCGAGGGACAGCTGGATGGAAGGAACCATGAGCGGCTTGTCAATTAGCCTAGCTAGCCTGCAAACAAGGTATTGTATCTAAAGCCGCACTGAGACCGGACCTTTTGTGAATGCAGCGTTTTGTGTTAAAACAACATGTATCTCCGTTATCCAGAAGCTGAATGGCTGTTAGCTACATGATACACTCATCGGAAACAAAATCAGCTGTGTTGTAGTCTACGCTTGCCTGCACCCTCCCCCCACGGCTAAACAATACCACATTTGAACGACTTAAAGCGCTTCCTTACCTACTGTGATCTGAATTTCCACCTCTGTGTCCAGACCCTTTAGAAACGTGCGGGTGAAGCGTTCAGAGATTAATAACGTGTATTTTGTTGTTCGGCTGAAAACACCATGACCTCACCGCATACACACACTCACACACACGCACGCACACACACACACATACAGCGCTTCCTTCCACTGACAGGCCTCGCACGCGCCGCAGGCGACATGACGTTCTACGTCACATAAGCCGCACGTTTCCGCGGCATCATACGCGTCATACGCTGAGTCAGAGCCAATCACACAGAAACTCTATCTATCTATCTATCTATCTGGCTGTCTGTCTGTGTATATGTCTGTCTGTCTATCTATTTTACGTATATATATATATATATATATATATATATATATATATATATATATATATATATACTACATGGGCAAAATTATTGGGACACACCTCCTAATTACTGAGTTGAGTTCAGGTGTTTCAGCCAGATAAAATTAAGCACATAGCCTTGCAGTCTCGGTGGCAGTAGAAGTAGATGGGTCGTACTGATGAACTTTGACTTTGAACGTGGCATTGTCACAGGATTGACCTCAATCCCATCGAACACCTTTGGGATGAACTATCATATAGGTGCACTTTGTATTCTACAATTACAGAATATGGTCTGTCTACATCTGATTTGTTATCCCACTTTTTCCCATTCAATAATGGTCAGGACCCCTTCAGGACCACCACAAAGCAGGTTTTATTTGGGTGGTGGATCATTCTCAGCACTGACGTGGTGGTGGAGCGTGGTGGAGACACACATGACAACACAGGATGCTGCCCACAGGTCTCCAGCAGCACTGCTGTGTCTGATCCACTCATACCAGTGCAACACATACTAACACACCACCATGTCAGTGTCATTGCAGTGCTGAGAATGATCCACCACCCAAATAATACCTGCTCTGTGGTGGTCCTGACCATAGAAGAACAGGGTAAAAGGGGGCTAACATTAGGCTTGCAATTAGTTTTCAAACTAGAATCAGCTGAGCCAGAGTCTTTTATTTTTAGTCTAGTATTTTTAGTGGCATAGCCAGGTCTACACCAAATCTAAGAAGATGTGTTTAATTTAATTGAAGTGTCAATGAATTTGTATGATGGCAGGTAATACAAAACCCTATATGATGCTTCATGATAAAATAACAAATAAATAATTCATGAAATATTTATGAAATAGTTTCAATTTTCCAATCTATGACTCCCTTTCTCCCTTCCAAATAAATGACACACAGTGCCATTTATGCAAAGCACCCAAAGTTATTTTAGTCTTAATAGCGCCCCTTTGTGGAGAACCTTCAGCTTCATCCTGCAGCGATCATGTGTGTCTGCTAGCTAAATAACTGAAAAATACCCTGTTTAATATATATAGTTTTTTTGTTGTCACACCCCCAGTTTGGAAAGTCGGGGCTCATCTAAAAATCTGTGTTTCCGATTAGTAACTCCAACGTGTTCTTATCTCCTAAATAGGACATTTCCGACACGACTTGAAGGCAGTGTAAGAGTTGAGTGTGAGAGTGGGGAAAAAACAAGTCCAGACTACAAACAATACGGGAAAAGAATGCGAGATAATGGCTCAGAACAGTTCAGGCTATAAAGCCATTCTTTTGTAAGAAAGCTGGGTTTATCAAGCCGTTTTGACAGACGAGTCACAGATAAGCAAATCAGCTAAAACATTAATCCCAGCTAGATATGCAGGCAGATTGAGCTAATGTTAGCTAGCTAGCTAACTAAAATTCCCCTCGAAAGTACTTTTTTCATTTGTCATCAAAATGCCTTCTTCTATGCTCTGTTGCAATTACTTGAAAATCTGTCTTTGTTGAATAACGCAGTTCTTCACCCGAAGTTTAATTCATCGTAATGTTGAATTTTCAATTAGTTAGCTAGCTAGCTAGTTTGTTAGTTAGGTAGCTAGCGTTAGGTAGACACCCAGGACACCCAGGAGCAGTTAATGTTATATCAGTTAGCCCATGCCTGCTTTGTAGCTTGTTGTAAAATAATGTAACGTGAAGTAAATAAATAGACAAGTTTTTAATGCAACCAATAATAGCAATTTACTATGTACAGTGGCACCCTGGCAAGCACCAGAAGATGGTACAAGACGACACAGATTAAAAAGACATGCAAATATTAACAAAGAAAACATAGCAACACAATGAAACGTTTGTTTACTACAAAGTTATTGGCTACTTCAGAAAACAGTATTTAAAATAATATTCGTTTTATTTATTAAAATATGTATTATTAGCTAAATTACTGATTAACGCTAATACCAACAGTGACTGCTAGTTTAAAAGGACTGTTATTTACTATTATATATTTCTTTGCTATGAGTCTGCTAACTTCCTAGTATATACTGGAGCCCAGAACCTCTCTCTCTCTGTTTATCTCTCTCTGTAAAAAATAGAATGAAATAATATGAGAGGTCTCCCAAATCACACATTTCTCATACGCCCGGTAAATCTACAGTATGTCACCGAAGCAGGGGAAGACTAATGGCAGTTATCAGAAGATCAGAAATCCCTGCACGCCTCCTGGTGACTTCTTCCTTTCACCTGGAACCTTCAAACCACTCGCTGTAATCCAATTGAGTTCTTAACTCTCGAAGCTAAATATAGAGGCAATTTGAGGAAAAAGAAATTTCTCAAGCAGCACAGTCTTTGCCTATACTTCAGGATATAGACATGAATATAGCTATAAAACAACAGATTATTTTTGAACTATAGTTTTCTACAGGAGCAATGAAAGGTGATCAGTTACTGTGCTTGTTAACAGAAGCTGCAAGCTGTGATCCAGAGGATTAACGTGGCTGTGCGCATATTCTCCACACATCAGCGAGGGAACATTAACACATCGAATGCAAGAAGGTAAAAAATAATATTTGAATCGCTTAAACCTGATATAGATTAGCCTTAGTATGTACTTTTTGACTGACAATTCAGAACAAAAAATGTTTTTGGAAGTAATATGAAACTATCATGTTTCTCATCAGAATGGGCTTTAGCATTTTAGTTACACTGATCTAGCTCATACTGGTGTCTGTTGAGTTCTAATTAGTTCTAACAGTTTGAGTTGAGTTCTAACAGTTTCTAAGGGAGTAATTTTGTTTATTGGACTTAAGATTTAATTCTTGGAATGCAGTAAAGATGTAGTCGTCTCTGTTCTACATGCTGGTTTTAATCAGAATCAGACCTTGATTAAATGTTTAAACTGGAGAACTAAACCAATTGATCTTTTCAAAGTTCAGCTCCAGAAAACATCTTTGTCTTAAATGAGTTTTCCTCTCAGATGTAAATGACTTGTCTGAGCATGACTGTCATGTGTTTTTTTCTGTGTTTTATTAGGTTTAGGAGGGTTTGACAGTAAGAGGCAGATGTGTTGGAGACTATGGCTTAACTGTGTAAAATGTTTAATGGAAATCTAATTGAAATAAAAAACAACATGGCCTAGCTTATGGTCATATTAAAGCTGAATGTTCTAAGTAAAAGTGACCCTGGGTGTCTACCACTACCTGGCTTTCTTTAAAAGTATTATTTCAAGGATGGGTTTTCCTCCTCAGTTGGCACCAGTAGATGTATTATCTATTAGAGGTACATTGACTCACCAGCATTCTTCCAACAGTGGAGAAAGTGTATAAATTCAGAAAGAAAGGAAAATCCTTCTTTCACTCATGGTTAAGTGTCTTATACTATGGGTCTATGGTTAATTATGTATTACAGAGTTTTTCCTTATGCCTTAAGTCCATTAACCCCACACTTGTGCTCTTGAATGTAGTACAGTTAAGCCACGAATAGTTATATAATATTAATTTAGTGCTTCTTTTACACATACCAGTTGTTTTACATAATTTTGGCATCTTAAATTTGAGTTGAAGCCCTAGTTCACAGAATTAATCAGCCTTGTGAAGTTGCTTATTGTTTGAATGATTACAACAATTAAGATCTGCTATAGAATTCAAATGAAAATCAAAAAAAGACCTTGCTAGTTCTTGTAAAAGACAAATCATTAAGACATCACCTTTGTGCTTTATTGTATGTACTATTTGAATAGTTCCTGTTGCAACAGTGTTTGAATGTTAAAAGCACCCAAATGTACTTTTACAATTTAGCTTAGGCAAACAAAGAAAGACATCTACACTCTACACATTCAAGACATCTTATAATTGTCTACACAGATGTCTCATTACTAATTTACAATTACAG
This sequence comes from Colossoma macropomum, assembly GCF_904425465.1. Taxonomy (NCBI): domain Eukaryota; kingdom Metazoa; phylum Chordata; class Actinopteri; order Characiformes; family Serrasalmidae; genus Colossoma; species Colossoma macropomum. Next base: position 17,262,168 of record NW_023494791.1, on the reverse strand, counting down.
TAAGATTGAGCTGTTTGTAGTTTTTACAAAGTAACATTTAGTCCTTCTCTGAAAATTGATTTAGCATTGTTTAGGGGAATTTCAATCTAATCTGAAATCTAGTTAAATTAATCAAATGAAATTAAATTAAGCATTAGTCAGAATGTTGCGCATTTTGACATCTGTTTCAGATTTTATTTACTAGTGTTCAATTAGTCTGTTAGTTTGCTCTTTGTCTTAGAATTTCATTTGTCTAGAAAGTTTTATGGTTATATAGATACTCCTGACAGATTAGTGCTTAGGGCAGATAAACTTAGTACTCAGGCTGACCTGGCAGTTGTCCAGGTCTCTCTCTTCTGATTTTCCCCGTCAGAATACGCTATTGCCTAGTGTTTTGATTAAACATATATCTATACTCAGTATTTTCCAAATTCAACAGAAACACAGTAATATTTCAGTGAACACAAATATCAACATTTTTGAATTTTAGTATAAAACTTCAACTAAACTAAACAGTCTAATTTGATTTAGTTTAATTTAGTTTTTTATGTCATGTTGTCAGATTTAGTAGGCCTACAATTGTCTTGCTTTTGCTAAGAGCTACATGCCACAGCCTTTGCATGTCTACTTTGAAAATGCCATGTGAAAGGTATTTAGTGCTGTAACCAATGTGATTACGTTGAGCCATGACCTTTTAAACTCTGCTGGTGTATGTACCAGGTTCCTGTAAACCAGATCATTCAATAAAGCATTACTCATGTTGACAGTTTGATAATTTGATGATTGTCCTTAAAAATAGTCTAAACATAATAAAATATAATAAATTAAGTGTTTTCTGTTTTTTAATGCTCATTCCAGATTTAATGCTTTCAGCACATTCTGAAAAAGCTGGGACAGGAGCATGTTTACCACTGTGTTACATCACTTCCTTTTAACAACACTTAATACCAATTGGTCCAGTTTTTATAGCAGAATCTTATGCCACCTTTTATTATAGGAGTCTTCAACTGCAAAACCAGACAGGGCCTTAGTTTTTGTATTTTGTGCTTCATAATGCGCCACACGTTTTCAATGGGAGATCAGTCTAGCACCTGCACTCTCTGATATTGCAACAGCCATGCTGTCGTAATACATGCCGAATGTGGTTTAGTGTTGTTTTGTTGAAATAACCATGGATGTCCCTGAAAAGGATACTGTCTAGAAGGCAGCATATGTTGCTCCAAAATGTGCATATATCTTTCAGCATTAAAAGTATCTTTGCAGATGTGCAGGTTACCCATGCCATGGGCACTAGAATACCCCCATATGCCCATAATAGAATAATTAAATAATTCAACCAGTATGCATTGTGGTCCATGTAGTTACTGAATAATAAGCCTTAGTATGTAATAAGCCTGGAATTTTAAAGGGGTGACATTCCGGATGGTCCTTAATTTTTTTGGCCATTTTTTGGTCATTATTTCCAAGTTGACTTGTCAGGCCACCGTACATATTTCTGCTGTGCATCAGTCCATTTCAGATGATTTCAAGTCCAGAGAAGTTGGTGGTGTTTAAAGATGTTATTGACATATGGCTTCTGCTGTGCATAGTGCAGTCTTGCATTTGTGGAAGCAGTGACGAATGCTGTTTATTGACACAGAATCATGCTGGTTTTTAATGCATTTTTTAAATCTGTGTAATCAAAGGCATTCAGTTGTGGCTTTTTGACCTTGTCCTTTACACACAGAGATTTCTCCAGATTCTCTGAATATTTGACAATATTGTGTGCTGTAGATGGAGAAATACATAAATTCCTTGCAATCGCTCATTGACGTATGTTGTCCTTAAACTGTTGATTTATTAGTGAGCCTCGACCCATCCTTGCTTATAAAGGACTAGGCCTTTACTGGATGCTCCCTTTATACTCAAGCATGATTGCATCACCTGTTTAAGATGTTTTCTGAATATATCACAAAGTTCCTACTCTTAAATTTCCTGTCGCCACATTTTTATAATGTGTTCCAGGCATCACTTTTAGGATGAGGCAAAACGTTAAATATGTGGTCTTTATACTGTTTTCATTTGAATTCGGGTCAAAAATTATTTACAAATCACTGCTGTCTGTTGTTATTTGCATTTCACACACTGTCCCAACTTTTTAAAATTGAGCTGTTGAGTATTTGAAGTACTTTCTGCACAGATGTGTTGGTGGTCTGGTGATTATCACCGTATTTCATTCACATCTGCGATGCTCAGCCTCCTTTATTCTATCATCACCTTCCATATCCCCACCTGTCTGTGTTCAGTGTGCTAGTTTCCATATGCCTTCTCCCTCAGCAATCTCTCCAGTGAGTCTGCAGGATGAGCAGCACATATGTGACCCTAGCTGAGGTGCTGGAGGCTAGGGGAGGGCCTCTAGAGGAGGATGAGGTCTGGTCCCTGCTGCTGGGCTCTGCTGAAACGCTGCTGGATCTCTCCTATAAAGGTAAAGCTGATAGCCTAGCACTGAGCCAAGCAGTAGATTCTTTATGATAATAAACCTGGCCCATGTCGTAGTATATTTAGTTTTTTATGAGTGTCCATATTTTCTAGGTCACAACAACATCTGCAGCATCATCAGTCCTGCGTCACTGCTCCTGTCTGCAACTGGCACGCTAGCGTTTAAGAACTGTGCGATGACAGATGAGGCATGTGCCTTCACTGCACCAGAGATGCTGCAAGGCCGTGCCATCACCACTAAACTGGCCATGGAGAAGGTTAGTATCTCTTTTATTACAGCAGCGGAATCCCTGTAATATAAAACCCTACGATAATAATACTATAGTAGTATTACTACTGTAGGGTCCTATGTTAATAGTGGAGTACTGCATCAAAATAGTAATTCTCTCAATCTAAACACTTCTTATTCTTTGTGAACAGTGATTCATTCTTCTTAACACTAGGCTGAAAGTAAATAAAACTGTTGTTTTATGTACTGTGCTTTATTTTTGTTTCAGTGTATCTTGTGGATGTTTTGAGTACAGAGGATTAACAGGCCTAATTTGGGTTTGCCATGTGGCTCTAGGTGGATTGTGGTGGGATAGGGAAAGAGCAGAGGGGGAAAATAATGAATTAATTTCATTTATCAGGTACATTAGAATGGTATTAGAAGAAACAGAAACACAGATATGCCTTAAACAGAATGTATGAAGCATGTAGTCTGCCATCTAGTGGTAGTAAAGAGCAACATGCGGCTTTCTACCATTCCAGATGAAACAGATCACCATTAGTTCAAGTGCTGTTTTGATAAATATTAATTGCATAGTGTAAATCTCAGAGAGAGATATAGAGGAAAAGCCACCAATAAGCCCACATAGCCAATGAGCACGCTTTTAATATGAGATATGTATATATTCTTTTTTTCAAATGAGATACTTAAAATGTGCTCTCATACAGTAAACATTGTCTGTTAATTTGAGCCAAATAATTCTTTTATATTTGTGTGAATGTGGAGTGACTGTCCTGAAAACATGGCAAAGCCGTCATGAAAGCTTTGCTTTAAACAGTCTTCCTGGAAGGAAACATTTTTTAGAATTCTCTGGGACAAACAAGATAAATCTTAATAATATAAATAAAATATAGAAATTAATGGGGTAGCAGCTAAAGTCACATGACCAATAGCAGTCTGGGCAGTTACTAGATAGGCTGCTACATTCCAGTTCTATATTTGCCAAATACTAACACTAATACTAACATTTTTTTCATGTTAGCAATTATTTAAACAGTAAGCTTAAAGTGTGCAAACTTCAATTTCTGAAAACACCTACAGCACTGTACAAATATTCACATGACTAAAGTAAAAAAATAAATACCTAAATACATATATGCAAATGATAGACTGACCAACCACGCTGTGGTTGATTAGAGAACTAGTTGGCTTAGACAGGACAGCTCTAGCATGAATGCATGAAATGTTGACCATTTTTAATAACAGTGGTTCCCAGTTTAAATGTTTGTATCAACATAAGCCAGTTTTTAATAAAATGTATTATTATGATTATTGGAATGATTGGGAACGCCGGTGCACGTGGCATCGTCATCACAAGAAATTACATCACAACACACTTTTGTACTATTTTTTTCCCAGTTGTTGATTTCTTCCATTGTTTCTTATTAAACACTGAATTAAAAAAAAATCTGGGTTTCTTAGCTAATCTCTAAGATAAACTAAAAAAAAGCGAGGGCTATGTAATACATTGTGTTTGGTTAAAACGTCATGTATCATGCTATTATATTTTTACCACACTGACAACCACTAAGTATAGTTAGAAATGTATTCTGAATGCCTTTAATATGCTGCCTACTATTTCAGATGATTGTGTACTCTCTTGGCATGACTCTCTATTGGTCAGTGGACTATCACCTTCCTCAAAACCAGGTAAGGATCTTAATTACTGAATCATGCATGTCAGTGAAGCATTTGGACTGCTGTTACCACCAAACTGTAAATGTCCTGTTTTAATGCAGCCAGTTCAGCTGAGTGATTCTCTGAACTGCCTTCTGTTGAGCATGTGTGAGGACATGGCTCATCGGCGAGTGAACCTCAACGCCATCCTGGAGGCGTGTGAATCACACCATAAAGCCTCACTCCTGCTCCCACCTGATAAAGTTATCAAGCAGCTGGTAGAAGACGTCTTCCATGAATCTGTATGCTTCAAATAAAGTCTTCAATATAAAGAATAAAGCAGCTTTGACCAGTTTTCATTGATTCATGTATTAATGGAATGACTTTTTGTACATATTCAGGGTGACCGGTCCACTCTTTCAGAGAACACAGTGCAGCTTAGTGGCAGAAGCCAGATGATCAGAGAAAGGCTTCATGGTAAGAGTGCTTATTTATATAAAAACCCATTACAGTGGGTTAGTGACACCATTCCATGTATTTATTCAAACTGTATTTATTGCTTTCCATTTATTGACTCGAGATAAGGAGGATTTGTAATTGTATTTTGTTGCTTTTGCTTTTGAAATAATATTTTTTATCATATGTAAAGCCAGTCAGTGAATACCTAACACACTTAAATACGCAATTTTTCTAAATTTGTAAATTAGTGCACAATTTCTATTTCATTGCTGAGTTTAACATATTGGAAAAAATAAAACAAAATCTAAAATGTGCCATAATTTTTACACAGGCCACATTTTGTGTTTTATTTTATTTCCAATATGTTAAATTCAACAAATAAAAATTAATTGTGCATTAAAATGGGAAGTATTTTCTTTGTAGAGGATGTATTTTTTTTTTGTTTTGTTTTACTTGGAAATCAACAAAACATTTACTTTGACAAGAGGCATCCAAACTTTTGTATATGTCTGTATGTCATTAAGCCATCCCACATGGATGGTTCTGCCTGGCAGAGCACATTTATCTACCCATGCTGGGCAGTTTGTAAGTGTTCTGTGCTGAACCTTGTCCATATGAAGCAGCTATAGGAACAGTTACTTTGGTTACCTAGAAACATTTGGCCCCAGTGGATCAAAGGCAAAAGAAACAGGAAAATAAAAGAGACATTTACCTTCTACAGCATACCGTACATTTTGAAGTATTCTCTGTTAACTACAGTATAGTTTCTTATTCCTTACACATACGTATAGATATGAGTCATTTCAAATTTCATTACTGACAAATTGAAGATGATAAGATGTACCAAAAATGGCTTTCAACTTGTACTAAGCAAGCATCATAGTGTAGGTGATGTAACCATTTATTCCAAACTGTAGACACTGTGTGTCTTCATTCAAATAAATGCCTGAATAGCCTTAATAACACCTCTAGATAATGTCTTTGGTTTTGTTAACACAACTTGGCTTAAATGACTGACAAGTTACTCTGACTCTGTTTGCTGTGAGTTGCTAGTTTATTAGGCACTCAAATTCATTGGCCATTTTATTACATACATCTACCCTATAGATGCATGTTGTAGGTTTACAGTTACTGACTGTAGTTCAGCTCTTGCTGCACAATTTATCAGCCAACGTCTAACCTGTCCAACAGTGGAAAGAACAAATTGGGGTGGTGCTGGCCAATGGTGGTCTTTTTCCATTAGTGGACAGGCTAGAATTTGATTGATAAACTGAGCAGCAACAGCAGGGCTACAGTCTGTTATTTGTGTTCATACAAAGTGCACCTGTATCATAAGTGTATCTGATAAAAATGACCAATCAAATGACGAATGACCAAACGTAAAGTGTAAAGTAAGATGTCAGTGTAAAATAAAATGTGCTCGTGAAACAAAGAATGCTTGAATAGTAATTATAAGGAACGGTATGTGCCCACCCAGTGTTGCTTAATTAATTAATTAATTATCCATGAAATACTGACGTCACCTTCTTTACGGCTCACTAAGCTGAAATGATGCTTTGCTGGCTGTGTTAATGGTAATCCATGCACACATTCCTAAGATTTGGGTTCCTTTAAAACTCACCTGGTAAATTAGAGGCTTTGACCAACCTGTGCATAAGGGACCATCACAGTGTATGGCAGTAGAATAGTATGGCACCCATAATAGGATTAAAGGTTTAACCCAAACTGAACACAGATTACAACCCTCTGAAAACTTATAATCAGCCTATGAGCGAAGATGCTTACAAGTAAACCCTAGTGTAGTGCTCTTAAGTTTGAACACAGACTGGCAAGCTTGCACGGTGTCACCCTGTGTGCTATGTCACGCTCTGGCAGCTTGTGTAGGAGCTCTCTAAGTAATAATCTGTTGTACTCCTGACTTGACAGGGAAGCAGGGAGCATACCCCGGCTACACTGAAGGAAGCGGAGCTGCAGCAGATAGGCGCAGACTGTCACTGGATTCAGAGTCCAAGCAGGGTAAGCAGAGTTTTTTCCAGCTGTTTTGTTTTGCAGTGATGGGATAAAATTAAAATGAATATTTCAAGTTGCATTTTAAATTTTTAATTGGCAGTTTATCTATTTATGCATCAAAGATTACTATTAATATTTTACCAATCAATAATTGTTAGGCATCTGCCATTATTGGTTATTTCAAAAACTACTGAAAATATTTTTATCTAGTTCCCAATTAAATTTTTTGTTTAATTGTTTTGTTTAAACTTTTATTCCTTTTTCTTTCTGTTTTATTGTTTTGCTTTTGAAATGGTCGCTCTATCTGTTTGTGGCATAGCTTGCGATATATTTTTGAGATAATGCATTAATGTTTGTTTTCCAGGAGGTTTACGTCATCAGAAAACCTGGTCCCTCAAAAATAAACCGTCACAGATGCCTATGTACCAGAGCCCTCAGAGCAGGTAAGCAGCTCTGATGTGTGATTTAACTGTGCAGTAGCTGATGTTATTCTGAGACCCCAGACGAATGTCATTTTCTGATGGGAAGAACTTCTACTTTGGCATGCCAGAATTCTACAGGGAGCCCATCACAGCAGCCGTAATAGCAGCTGGCTGTCCCAGAGTCCATACCTTCACGTTCCCCACAAGGGCGAACAAAGACCTCCAAGCTCCAGTGTTACCATCAGCGAGTCTACTGTCAGCCTCTCCCACAGGAAGGCTAAGGTACTGTGCTTTTGTTTTTTCATATTGTGTTTTGCAGCTGCAAATCATAGTATTTGATGTTGTTGTGAGAGTTTTTTTTTCATAGACAGAATCATCTCCTTGTATTTACTGTAATCACTTTGTGTATGGATTTCAGAGTCTAGGACCTGAGTTTGCAAGAATGGTTGATGAGCCTCAAATCATTTTAGAGCTGCCTGGATCTATAGTGGTAAGTTTTATACTGTTTAGTATAAGTCAAAGGACATTATTAGATTCAGGTAGAGTTACTCTGCCTCTGTCTTACCTCTTTCTTGCCACCTTTTCTCTGTTTGTTGATTGATACAGTCAAAGAAAGGGAAGTCCTGCTTATCACAAAGAGAAGTTAGTGTTGTGATGCCAAACGAGCAGTGTGTGACAGTGAGGTGTGACATCAAGTCCAGAGGGAGAGATATCTTCGACATGGTTGTGGCTCACGCTAACCTTGTGGAGCACTTTTACTTTGGCCTCGCCTTCATTGATGGTAATGTAAATTTCTTTAAAAAGAGGAATTTCACCAATTTTACAAAATTTTTGACTTGAGTCATTTAGAGTGGTTTGTTGTGAAATGTTACAACTTAGAGAAGCTTACCCAGTTAGAATTGTTCACAGTGGTGGTGATAGGAACAAGGTATCTGAAGCATTTAAAGCTATATCATTACATATTATTGCATTAAATTGTTGCAGATGTTTTGCTGGACATGTGACATTGTTGGATAGTAAAACAAATTGCTGTATTTGCATTGTAGACATTGTGACCCTCGGTTCGTGTCACAGCCATTAAAATCCAAGTTGGTAAATTTCACTGGAGTTTCACATCAAATCATTCTGAATTACTTTGTTTACATCTCAAAGATTGAATAATGCCGAAATTTTGAAACAAGAAGAATTCCCCTCTACGGTCTTGTTGTGGTACAAAATTGCAAACTACATTGTATTATGCACTGTTCTGTTGTGGTTTTGCTTTTAAATGTTAGATTAGAATCATTTTTGCCTAATAGCCTTACATGATTTCTCTTCTCTAGATGATGAATTCTTCTTTTTGGACCATGAGACAAAAATCTCAAAAGTTGCTCCAGACTCTTGGAAGAAACTAGCAGCTTCCACATTCAGCCTTTTTCTCCGCGTCAAATTTTTTGCTGATGACATCTCCTTCATATTGTAAGAGATTATACTGCTTTTCCTCTTATGATAGCATTCATGAGGACAGTTAATGCTAAAGGTTATAGAGAGGCCAATGATATCCTGTTGTGTGATTTTGAAAGGCACAGACTAACTCGTCACCAGTACTATCTCCAACTGAGGAGAGATATTCTGGAGGATAGAGTGCACTGTAATGAGGATACTGCTGTATTTCTTGCTGCTCTGGCCCTGCAGGCTGAGTTTGGAGACTACATGCCTGAGGTAAATCACCTACTGTAATATTTAAGGTGATTTGTGCATTCAGTGGATTGGAAGGTTATCCAGACATCCATTACTTTTCCTCTACTACTGTATAAAGTGTCTTCTAGTGATGTTATGGATTTTGTCCAGGTGTATGGAAAGAACTATTTTCAAACAGAGCAGTACATACCAAAAAGAGTGATGGAAAAAATCGCCTTGCCCTGTTTGAGGGAAGAGTTGCCAAGATTACATGCCAATAATGCCCAGATGCTTCCGGAAGAGGCTGAGACGGAATTTTTAAAGGTAATTAATTTGGTTTACAGCCACTTTCACAAAGTAAATTCCAGTTTTTTAGAATCAACTATGTAAACAACTTTGGGTTAAAATGCATATGGTATTCTGTTCCATTCTCGCACACGTACATAGATTGCACAGCAGCTACCAGAATACGGGGTGTTGTTTCACCGAGTGGCTCGTGAAAAGAAGCCTGTTATTGGAGAGCTGACTCTGGGAATTTGTGCCAAAGGCATAATGGTTTATGAAGTCAAAAACAACTCTCGGATATTAATCCGCAGATTTCAGTGGTCTGAAACTGATAGTATCTCAACAAGTGTAAGTAAAACACCGTAGAAATTATGTCTAACTTACACAGAAAAAGTAATAGATTAAATTAACTTGATTTTAGTGCGTACAGTATTTCTACGTGAATAAATTGTATTACATTAACACAGTGTTGTTTTAACTTTGCTTACATTAAGCAATAATTGTGTCAATATACGTATAACATACATATTGATATATTGCTAAATCAATATATGATATAATGTTGAAAATTAAGTCTTAAATGACTAAATTACTGCTCTACTCTCTTTCTTGTAGCGGCGAAAGTTCACTATAGAATGTGGCCCCAGTGGGAAAAAGCATTCCTTTCTAACCGAGAGCTCCAAGATTGCTCAGTATCTCCTGAACCTCTGCTCTGCCCAGCATAAATTCCACAGTGAGATGACCTCACGACAGCTGACTAGTTTAGCCTCAGGTACAGCAAACTTTCACTGTTGTTTTTGCTACATCCCTCTTAACTACATTCATTTCGAAAAGTTACAAAAAGAAGAGATTATTATGCCTAACCTGAATCTATTCCAATGTCCTAGATTGAGTGTCTAAGATGACAATATAGCAAAACATTCTTCAATATATCGTGCTCGACACAACCAGATGAAGAGGCTGTCATGTTCGGAGGTGGTGCTCAATAATGTTGGTCTGAGCACGCTGCCCATGGACTCCATAAGCAAGTCATGTGATGACCTGTCAGCTAAGATTCAGCTGCAAAGAGAAACAAATGACATTCCTGAACCACGAGCACTGAGTGAGCTGAAGAAACCCACTGAAAGCTGCAGGTATTAGGAGCACGTGCCATGATCACATGACATGTGAATACTTTACACTGATAAAACCAATGCAATACATCATTTCTACATTAATAATATATATTACTTCAACATATTTATTGCCAAAAGTAAGTAAATGAAAGACATAACTGTGTTGACATAATTTATTTTATTAACGTGAACTTTTTCAGTGTATCTTTATACATTGCTTCGGCATTCATCATTACCTCAACAATGTACTTTTACTTTGTGTTCTCTCAGCCCTCCGGAACCCTTTAGTTCTCCAGTTTATCGGATCATGTCCAATGTGTCTCTGCATAAGCAGGACTCAGAGTCTTACTCCATCTCTTCTGTGAGAGGTAAAGAGCAATTTTAATACTTGCAGATATCTGATGAACTGATTCTGATAAAAAATGGTACGGTTCTTAAACAAAATTAATGAATTTATTTTTCTTTTTTAACAGTTGACACTCCTGTTAGAACTCCACCAGAAAGAGAAATCATCTGTGTGACACTGAAGAAGGATCCTAAGCTCGGCTTTGGTAAGCCAAGAATGGGATTTCACACAATGGTAGCACGTTATAAATAGTTTTTAATTGAATGGTTTGTGTTACATCCCTTAATGTTCCAGGCCTCATTATCTGTTTCCAACCTGGAAAAATAGATTATCTGCTCATTAAGGCCCCACATCAAATGCAGGTGCCTTGGGCTAATCTCTAATTTTTGTCTCTCTGCCTGTATGTCCAAAAAAATTATTTTTGTTCTGTAAGACACTTTTTCAGCAATCAAACTACACTAGGATATAAATATAGACCATCTAATTATAGAGAACCTCTGACAACTTTGGGAGTGTTATAAGCTACAGGAGTTTACCCAGGGGTGTGTAAGTTTATAGCTCACAAGAAGGTCTTAAAAGAGTTCACAGTTTGAACTGCCCATTTTCTCTGATTACAGTGAAGGTCTGCATATGAATGTACCTGTCTGTAGGTTAATTGCTGTCCAGGGGATTTATCAGAAATAATCTCTAAAAAAAAAAACATCTAATTTTGATCATTTATTTACTGGCACCACATTTTCTGTGGGACACTTATGTTATAGTTTGTAATGTCTCATCCTCTTCTTTTGACAGGTTTTATAATAGTTGGAGAAGACAACACAGGAAAGTTAGATCTGGGAATCTTTATTGCGTCCATTGTACCTGATGGACCAGCTGATAAAGATGGCAGAATCAGGCCAGGTAGTAGAAAATACCTTTTACCTTTTCCACTCCCAGAGGGTACACTCTGTCTTTTTCCTGTCCATTCAGTGTTTATTTTTCATTTAGGTGGCCGATTAATCTCTCTTAATAAGACCAGTTTGGAGGGAGTGACATTCAGCGCAGCTGCTGCCATCTTACAGAACAGCCCAGATGAAGTGGAGCTTATAGTGTCTCAACCAAAACGTATGTTTGTATAATCTCTGAAATACTGTACACATCATAATTATGCATTGTAGTATCACATTTTTAAATGGTTTTTAATGTTTTACTCACTACAGTTTAGAGGTTTAGAATCACTGTACAAAAGTTTAAGATCACCGGGCCTTATTCGTAAACCATTCTTAAGAAAAGTTACCATGTAAAGTTACCTCCTGTAAAGTTACCATTTTGGAGATACAGGTTTTTGTTGCAGTGACGATATGTTTAATATATGTTATGCATATACAGTATTTTCATTGTTTAATGCTTTTTTCTTTCATTTGAACAGAAGAGCTTGGAGACAGTAAAACCTCTTTGACTGCTGGTAACCTGAGCATGATGCTGGAGAGAGGCTTTGACTCTCAGACAACCCTGAATGCAGAGTACCGGCCAGTAATGGAGGAGCTGGAGGAGGCCCTGTCCAACATCCTGACCCCCAAAACGGGAAGAAGGCTGCACATCCCTGTTGTTCGAATTCTAGATTCGCAGGCATGACTTCAGCAAGTCTTTCAGATCATCTGCTCAATAGTGTTCATTTGTGTAATCTTATTGTCTATGTGTGAAACAGAATGACGTATTTATTTCTGCTCTTTGCAGGATACATTCTCTAGATCCTCCTCCAGCTCTAGTCTCAGACCAGGTGAACTGCTATGCATGGAGCTCAAGAAAGTCAATGGCAGTCTAGGCATCAGTGTTGCTGTAAGTTTATGTTTGGAAATCATCAATGTGTAAAAAAAAAACGTTGTAACTTCTTTTTTTTAGTTTTTAAAATTTTATTTTGGTTATTTTTAAAATGTCAGCTGCCCGTTACATTGAATAAATATTTCATGATGAATGAAGTAAGAGTGTTTTCTCTTTCACCTATAAATAAGATCATTTATGATTTATCATGATTACTTAGTTTATTATCTTATAAATTTACAGATACAAGATTTGGTTGTATTAGTGACACGATGAGTAAATAGTGAAAAAGGCAAGACTGTTTCATGTATTACCATGTTGTTGTCTATTATGCTGGTAATTTCACCATGCCAAAAAAAAGTGTTAACCTATCCACACCATTGATGAGCTCTTGAAACCACACTCATTTTCAGGGAGGGATCAACACCAGTGTACGCTACGGGGGGATCTATATCAAAAGCCTGATTCTAGGAGGAGCTGCTGATCAGGATGGTCGAATACAGATTGGTACGTATGCTAAAACCCTGCATACCTGTACTTGCAATAGTGCAATATGTGTGAAATGTATCAGTATATGTTGGGCTTGTGATAAATATCAGTAGGTGTTGTTTATCTTAAAGAGATGTGGACTCAAGTCACTTGACTTGATGACTTGGACTTTGTCTTACGACTGCCAAAGTTACTGAGACCTTCCACAAGCCCAAAGCAGCTCATGTCAGATCAAGGCTTTTTAGGCACATGTGGCAGACACCTGTCCTGGTGGGCTAAAACACTACTATACTACTTCATCATTGCTCATCATTTAACACACGTCCTCTGTTGAATTCAGATAGAAAACACTAATCTCTACAGGTTGTGGCCTGGAAGGACCCCAGTTTGCCATCTCTGGTTTATAGTAAGACTAGAAAGTTAAGCTCCATTTATCAATATCAGATAGCAACAAGATAAATTCACATTAAGTTGCACTTCCTTGTATACCAATGTGTCTAACACAAATGTAACGTTTAGATTCAGTAAGGAAATGCATTCTGACATGATTAAGACTAGTTAGGACATAACTTGGTATTTGAATGCCAAGACTTGGGACTTGCAACTCAGTGACTGATCTTACACTAATGCTCTGCTAAGTCACGCATAAGAGTTACACAGTGATTAGCTATGATACACTGGAGAGGTAATACCAGCTTGATAATAGTGTGTGTGGGGGGTGTGTGACAGGTGACAGGCTGCTGGAAGTAGATGGCTATAACCTGAGAGGAGTCACCCACGGGCAGGCTGTGGAGTGCCTGAAGAAAACTGGAGAGGTATTCAACTGTCTTTTCTTTTTAAATGTCCCAGGGAACAGTGTAAAATATGAAAAATGTATGATACTAAAGCTGAGTGTTACACTAAACATCCAGCAAATTTAAAATAAAAGAACTAAATAGAAATATAATAAACCACTACCTAAAAGCCACTGATCAGACAGATCTGAGAACTGTCTGGGCTTGATTCTAAAACCGTGGGGAACATTTAAAGCTGTGTGAGTAGAACATGCCACATCAGCTTTCTGATTGGTGAGGGTGCTGCTTACAAGAATTTTAGTCAAATTCATTGGCCATTTATTGGGCCCAGGAAAGTTATTCTCGGGCGTACTCTGTACATGTATATTATGTTCTCACAAGAGCAAGTTTAGCCTGTCTAAATAGAAAACAAGGATTTCCCACATACTTAATTCTACTGAAAAAAATAGTATTGTTAATTTACTGAAAATATTTTAGCTCATTTTAAGGTTTTAATGTCTTTTTTCTGATAAGAATTCAAAAACAGAATCAAAATATTTTGAAGAATCAGAAAGAAAATTAGAAAAAACACTTTACTCACCAATACGTGATGTACGCTACACAAGCATAGTTACATAGAATAAGCATCAAAAACACTGCTGGCATTAATTACTATTGCATTTTATGTTGTGGTGACAACGCATCGCTGTTAAAAATAAAAAATAAACATGTATGTGCATTTTCCATTGTTATTTTCCTACATCATTTGAGCACAGCAGCTGTCCTTTACATTGTGTCAGAAATTCATGATGAATGGACCAAGAGAAATGATCTAAAATTACTTGGAAAAGAGTCTCATTACATTATCTTACATTAAAAGTAAAGAATGTTTTTGGCCTCTCCTGTACAGTTACCATTTTGAAAATACTTATGTTTTTTTGGATAGCAACAATATGCTGACTTTACTTTGTTTGAATAAATGGAAATTGCATAACTAAAGTTCATACAACATTATTGCTATTTTGATTTTGCAAAATTGGTCAGAATCCAGAGGTGAAGACTTGCACACCACAAAATCTCTAATACCACACCCGCTAGTGCTTCACATGTGTTGCAAAAGGAGCTTTGTACACTGTGATCTGCTGCTATCAGTAAAAGCATAGTATTTTAATTGTAACATCTGGTGTCATCTTGAGAAGTGTCAGCCTCAGTTCTTGGCTCCAACAGAAGGGAAAACCAAAGGTCAGTGTCTCTCTGTAGGGACTCTGATTCTGTCTGTGTGGCGATCAACTCCTTTACGAAAGCATAAACAGTGCCAGCAGGTATTGTGTCCATAGGCCCCAGATGTCTCCTATAAAAGAGAGAGACGAGCTGGGATTGAAAGTAACGAAGGGGGAGAAGCTTATGTTTACATTTGTCTTTATTTTTGTCCATGCTAATAAGCTTTTCTGAAGCCAAAGGGGGCTGAGGCTGAAGTGTGCGTAGTCACACTGACACAGAATGCCACTTTAAGCTGGTTTGTCCCAACTGCTAATCTATAGTTAGGTAACTTTACCTGCATTTACTAGAACATTTCCACTGGACCCTGACAAGAACCAGTGTAGCACTGGAGTCATGAATCAGAAAAGACAAATTCCTGTACTCTACTTGTACAGTACATGCTCCAACATGGTCCTTCTTAGAAAAGAGCACCCATCATGTTAATTGAATCTCATACAAATTCCGAGACATGCTTATGCTGTCTGTGTTAGTCTAAAATACATCCTTCTGAAAAAGTAATCAAGTAATTAACATTTACAAATGTCTACATCACAAGTCTTATGCAAAAGTTTGGGTATTTAGTGGATTTTGAAGTGTAAATAACACAACCTCTACAGAGAACACATTTCTCCACTCTTTAATGTACAATTACTGTTTACTTACTGAATTAAACATATTGGAAAAAAAACATAAAATGTGGCCTGTGCAAAAGTTATAGCACATTTTAAATATTATGTTTTATTTTTTTCCAATATGTTAAACTCAGCAAATAAATTGAGCACTAAAATGCAAAAAAATGCCATATTTAAGTTTGTTTTATGTAGAGAATGTGTTAACTTATTTTCACTTGTAAAATTAACAAAACATAATTTGACTGGGGTTCTCAAACTTTTGCATATGACTGCATATGGGCGACGGTGCAAATATTAGAGATTGTATTAAATTAAAGGAGTCAAGTCTGGACCTGCTGGCAAGTCCAAGAACATTAAAAATGAAGTAGAAATGTTTATCCAGTCTAATGGCAGATGATAATGGTGAGATTGCCTTTTTTCAGGTGGTGACTCTGCTCATAGAGAGAGAGCCCCCTGTGGTGTTGGAAACCTCAAGCTCCTCATCCACTATGGAAAGACAGAAATCTCCCTCACCCTTCAGTGCACAGAGCACCGCCACCCCCCTCAGGAGAGACGTTGCCATGGAAACGTCCTTGTCTGTCAGGACCAAGGACTACAGCTTTGTGTCAGACGGTAAGACACACGCAGAGCGGAGAGAATCAGTACAGTGAGACATTTCAAATGAATCTGACAGCATCGTTGTGGTAGCTGCCTTGGCTGTCCTACGGATGTAGCTTTGAATAAGTGTCAGGTGGAATAGTATATTCTCATCATGTACAACATGGACAAATTTCACTTTTTAGAACTTGTTCTCATCTATATAGGCATTAACCCCTTAATGTTTGTATTTCTTGTGTCATTACTTTGGTATACTACATATTTTATTAATTAAAATGTAAGTCGTTGGCATTGAACATAACATTTGGTTTAAACTTCTTTCTCAAGAAAACGGTACACTATTAAAATGAGATGCAGTCAGTCTTCAAAAGAGATGTGCTAATATCATATGATCAAGCATCACTTGCGCTGGTTACATTCTGTGTGCAGTCAATGTGGACATATACTCTTGATTTTTGGGGATTCTAGAGAACACACTGGAGGTGACTCTAAAGAAGAATCTCAGTGGTTTGGGCTTTAGCTTCCTCATCTGTGACCTGAGAGATGAAGGAGGCAGTGTGGTGCGCATTAGGAGACTGTTCCCTGGCCAGCCTGCTGAACAGTGCGGCCTGCTGCGAAAGGGAGATGTCATCCTCGCGGTTAACGGAAAGCCCCTCAGAGGCCTCTCCTATCAGGTAAAGTGTTTGTGGCATAATTTACATGTAATTTCAAAGCTGAACCTGCTTTGTATTAAGATTAGTATACTTTCTCTGTTGAAGATTTATTTCATCATGTATTGTCTGGCAGAGGAGCAGGATTAACATGATTTGAAAGACCTCTTTCAGGCACAGTAAGGCTAGGCATTGCTACGTTACTGTTAAACCTTTAATCCACAGAAAATAGCTCTTTTTGCCTAATACTGCAGAATACCACATGTTAGATTATTATTATAATTATTATATTATAATTATATTATATTATTACAATACCCAATATATAATATAATAAACATGTATTTATTTATTTCAATAGGTAAGTCACAATGCAATTGATAAATTCAATGGAGACCAACAATTACTACTACTACTACTGCTAATTATTATTATTATTAATTTATTTTTTATTATCATTATGGAGCATTTTTATACAGTGGCTCAAAGTGCTTTACAAATGCAATGGTGAGTTTTAAAAAAAAGGCAAAAACTGACAAGATAGTAATGAAATCAAATAAAAATAAGTTAAATAATAAAGAAGATAAAGAAGAAGAGAAAAGTCAAATTAAATTATTTACTGTATTTGCATATTTTACTGTCACAATTACCAAAACGATGGTCAATTTTCTGGCGCTTGGTGCTAAATATGTTTGTGTCACCAACAGAAAGTATTGCAGCTTCTGCAGGGAGCACTGTCTGAGGTAAGGCTGTCAATCTGCAGACCTTCACCGGGCCAGCTTCCAGAGATACACACCAACTCACTGGTGAGGATACACCAATGAATTTTATCCCATTTGGAAATTGTAGCCATTAAAATCTTCCATAAAGATCTAATACAAAGTATTTTTCTGCCTTTGGCAGAGTGCTTCCCCACTGCACACTAAAGAGCAGAGGTCACGGTCTTTAGACCTGCGGGTGGGATCTATTTCTCCGGACTTCAATGACCTGCTCCAGCAGAAGGCTATGGCACTAAGCCAGAGGACAGACTGGGCTTTAGACAAACCCCAAGCTGTCCACGTGACCCAGCAGGGCCAGGACAGTGAACAGGACAAGACGCCGTCAACTCCATCATCTCCACCCTCACCTCCATCTCCAGCTCCAGAGGAGAGTTTGGCTGTTCAGGAGAAAGTTCTCATTACCACTGCTCCTCCTCCAACTCCAGCCATGACAACCACTGACCCTGCACCAGATACGACCAAGGACTCTACCACTCTTCAAGTCTCACAGCCAGAGCTGAAAGAGGAGGTTCCCTCCAAAATAAACCAGAGCTCTGCCTATATTAGGTACCAGCCCAAACTTGCTGTCCTTTCTAGATCAGCGGTCCCCAGCCCTGCTTCTAGAGATCTCCTGTCCTAAAGAGTTTGGCTCCAACTCCAATTTACTGTACCTGATTCTGTTAATTATTGTCTTCAGAAGTCCTTGGTTAGCTGAAGGAGATGTGTTAGATTTATACTGTAGGTGAATGGTAGATTTCTGGTAGGAGGGTTGATGACCGCTGTTCTAGATGTAGATTAGTCTTTCTCAGTTAAGTTCTGACGAAATTGCCAGGTAGTCACTTTTCTTCTACCTCAGATCCCAACACACCTGAACCAATCTGGTGGATCATATATGACTGACACAAGGTGATCTTGAAAGTCACTATGCATGGCCTGGCCCTAAACATACTAAGTAGGCTTGTCACAATACCAGAATTTTGATTTTGATACCAATACCAAGTGTCACATCACAATACCAAAACTATACTATGAAAAAAATGAAAACATTTGTGGTTAAGTTATTGCACTCAGAGAAATATCCACATTGTTACAGCTGAATTAATATCTCTGATTTTTTAGTAATCATCAAGTCTTTTTTCAGACATTATTAGACATTTTCAGACTTCTTTATCCACATTTTGTCTAAAAATGTTAAATAAATCAAAAAGTAGCTTAAAGCAATAAACATGACCTCATATAATATGTTCTAAAGGAAAGTTTGGAAGTGAAAAAAGGGCATCCAATATAGCTTAAGTCATCCCACTATGCTTAAAACAAATGTATTATAAAATTATGTGTATTGCTTCTAGTAGCATGAAGTCACATATGCTACTGAAAAGAACTCTTTAGCTGTCTGTTTTAGATATGCTAATGAATGTAACTCTGCCCGTCCCAGTCAAATTAGAATGCAATTTTATTTGCCTATAGGCCTAATACAATGTTTTGTTAGCCTATTGAAAACTGAAGGTATCAAAGGTTACAGTATTGAATTGTTTGATCCATTGTAGTTTTAAAATAGCACCCAACGTTTGGCACATTGTGCAAAATAATACTGTGTTCCCTGGGGAGTAACTTAATAATTGCTGGTGATTACAGTGACCTCACTGAGGACCTGGATGGGAGTAGGGCAAACTTCATGGCTAATGGGCTGGCTATCTTAGCTGATGAGGAATACCTGACCATCACCACCACTGCAGCCAGTCCACCCAGCTGCAGCACTGCCTCTACCAGAGTTCTGACTCCTCCTGCACCTCTCACATTGCCTCCACCTCTTCTTCCACTTCTTCCACCACCTCACAGCCCACCTCAACCCCCTCCAGCCACAGAACAATTACCTGCTTCCCCAGCCCAGCCTACTCCAGACCCTCCAACAAGCACCAACAATGGCTGGGATGATGATGAGGAAGAAGATGATGAAGACCCCAGAAAGGTATTAGTGATGTAGTCTGCATGCGCACTATAAGAAGTGCCAATAGGTGTACATACAGGTGTGGGTTTTATGTATTCAGTGTTTTTTTTATTTTTGAAAACAGGATGTGTTAAAGGAGTTTGAGCTCACAGTGACACTCAGTAAATCGTGGAGTGGCAGTTTTGGGTTCACCATCACCAGGAGTAAACTAGATGGCTGCTATTACATTCAGGATATCCTGGATAATCCGGCCAAAGCGGATGGGCGGCTCAGACCAGGGGACAGACTTATCATGGTAATTAATTACATATCATAGCTTAACATGGCCTATTTTCCAGTCATGGATAAAATATGCCAATTCCTATTGAGGAAAAAGCTAGGACAGCCTACACCCTTAATAGCTGGTATTAGCTGAAATAACCTCAATTAGATGTTTCCTGTAACCATCTACCAGCCTCTGACATTGACTAAGAGAAATTCTTCCCACTCCTCCCTGCAGAATTCTTTCAGCTGTGTGATGTTTGATAGGTTTCATGCATGCACAGCCCATTTTAAATCACCTCACAACATCTCAATAGGATTAAAACCTGGGCTTTGATTTGGCAATTCCAAAACTCTCCATTTCTTACTTTTGAGCCATTCCTTGGTGGATTTACTGGAATGTTTTGGATCATTGTCATGTTGCATGGCCCATCTCTGCTTCAGGTTCAGTTTTTGGACAGATGATGTCAACTTTTCCTCAGGCACCCTCTGATACAATACAGAATTCATAGTTGATTCTATGATGCAGAGCTTGCCAGGCCCTGCTGCAGCAAATCAGCCCCAAACCATGACACTTCCACCTCTATGCTTCACAGATGGTGTATGGTTCTTGTGCTCAAATGCAGTGTGACCTGGCCATGTTGTCCGCTGTTTTAAATGTTCGCCATTTGAAAATTATTTTCCAGACAGTGGAATGGCTGATTTGTAATTGTTTTGAGATCTTTTTAAATCCCGTCCCAGACTCATATGCATCTACAACCTTCTTTCTGGATGCGTCAGAGAGCTCTTTGGATCTAGTCCTGGTGATTCCACTCACTTCAACAATCAGAAGCAAACCAAACTAAATGTCTGAGGTCTTCTAAAATCCTCTCTACCAAGGTTCTAATCCTTTGTAGTTGATGTGGTGCCCCTGATTCTGATCTTAGGCATTTTAAGTAGTAATAATTGTGGGGGTGTCCTAACTTTTACCTCACAAGAAAACTGCATCTTTATTAATTACATTTTACAAATTATTTCATTTCTTCATTTCGTCAGTTTTGTTTAGTCATCTTACCTCCATCTCCCAATGTGGTTAAAATGAAGATCAAATGTCCATATGTTAAAAAAGACAAAGATTTTCATGGGGTTAAAGGTTTCAATGACTATATATCAATCAGGTTTGACTGACACGATCCATCACATTTTAGGTGAATGGTCATAATGTAACCAATGTGACAGATGAAGTGGCCATGAGAATTCTGAGGTACTCTTCTAAAAGACTCCACATGGTGCTGGGCAGAGCTGTGCAGAACCTGTTGCCCCCTCCACCACCAGACAGCCTTCAAGACATCATCATATACAAGACCCCCTCTGGACAAATGGGTGAGGCATTACACTTCTATAAGTATTCAGATGTTGATATTCAGATGTCAGTTACTTAATGCGAAATTGATTGACTAGATTTGTACCATGCTAACTATTGCATACCTGAAGTTTTGTCTGTAAAGAACCATGGAGATCTCATAATTCTCCAATTTAAATGTGCTTATTTGATTTTGCTACACAGGTATAAAGCTGACAGGGGGAATTGGCAGCAAGTGGCAGGGCATTTATGTTCAGGAAGTGGTGCCAAATTCTCCCGCCAGTGAGGAGGGCAGCATTCAGCCCAATGACAGAATTGTCTACATCAGTGGCAAGTGTACCCTTGGCATGACTCTGGAGGATGCTGTGAAGGCCTGTGAGAATGCCTCACGCAAAGTCAAACTCAAAGCCATGAGGTGAGGATTTGTACACTATAATAAAGTTAGGCTAGCTTGAAATTTTAAGTCAGCCTTCTGCATATTTCTTTTATACTTATACTTTTATACTTGCTTTAGTCAAAAGTCAAAAACAGTTTAAGTTGACTTTAACAGTAAATTAGAAGTATATTAAATGTTTGAACCAGATTTAGTGCTTTTCTGAGTAGTCAACTTAAACTGCATTTTGTAGTCCTAACTAAAGTTGTATGTGAAAGGTTGAATTAAAATTTCAAGTTGACGTGATTTTTATTTGGTTACAGTGTAAGCTAATAGTATCAGAAAGTTTTTACTGAGCATTGGAACGCTAGTCACTGAAGGTATTGCAGCACATTTCGTAAACCAGAAATGACATTGTTTGTACTCAAAAGGTTCACTTGTTTACAGATTATATATAATAAATACCAGCAATAATTAACATAATCAAAGAGACTTTATTTATCTTGGCTGGTCATTTTTTTGCTTCTTTGTTTATTTGCTGCAGAGATGATCAACCTGTGACACCCAAAGGCAAATGGAATGGTAGGAATTTTAACTGAACCATTTTAACTGTGGGTTTGTATGTGCTCTTCTGGAATCTCTTAAATGAACTCCATCAAGGACCCTCGTTTTATTGATGTATTCTCTGTGTCCACACCAAAAGTGTGTTATGAGTCAGACTGTTCAGTATATAATATATAACCTTCCCCTGGGCTGGCAGGCTGCTCCGGCTGAATGTGTTTGTGTATGTGTGTGTGCTCTCTGTTGCTGTGGGCGCGTGAGGCTGCAGCAGGCAGAGTCATGGCCGACATATCTCACTCTAGTCTGAAGTGACAGAAGTGAGACAGTGAGCTGCTCCGGTGGCTGCCACCGTGGCCCAGGCTTCACTGAACGCTTCGGTGACCACAGCGACATTTTGAGTGCAGTGTCAGCTCAGATTAGAGGGGGGGCACTTACACCTGACTATGTTTGATTCTGTTCAGTTAAGTTGGATTAAATTTGCAGGGTTTTCATTTTGCATAAATTTATCTCCTCTAGCATAAATTATTTTGGCCAGTGGAAGTACAGCAACAAAGTCTGCGATGATTTTTTATTAATCCTGATAACTCATTTAAAAAATCACGAATCATTGAAATCACCCTTCTTGATGAATCATCAGTTTGCATGAATTTGTTTTGTGTAATAATTTACACAACTTTAAATTCCCCTACTTGTCTCTCTGTAAGACGATATGCCCATTTATTAGCATTTTTGCTACACAGTGCTTTATTAACTGTTTTATAAACAGTTAATTTTTTTCTAGTAAAATATTCTGGACATTTTTATAAAGCATCTGTGTATTTTGTTATTGTTCAGTCCATTTTTTGTACTTTTTTTATGAAAATTACTTTTTACTTGATTAATTGTCAAAATAAGTGAGAATCCTTCATTAATAATTGGTAGTGATAGCCCTATATAGCACTGAGTACTGAATGAAAATGCATATGCTTGGGCCGTATTAATCCCTTAAACCTAGGCTTACTGGTCAGTTATTAGTCTTGTACGGTATTAATCATTAAATAATAGAATTTTTTCTGCAACTACTATGAAGCTAACATTGTTGCAGTCTAAAATAAACATATCTCTAAAGTCAGTACTTTTATAGGAGAAGGCAAACATGTTCTTAACTTTCAATGTAAGTTAATGCAAAGAGATTTTATTACATGTAATTTTGCAAATGATGTAGAAAAAAGCCAAATGGAGGTTCATTCTCATCTGCTTTATCTCTAGGTTTGTTTGAGTGGAAGAAAGAGAAGAAGTTCCTCCCTCGCTTTGAGGAGTCCAGCTCATGTGAAGTGGAGGCAGTATCTGACGATGGTAAGGTTTCCTGTGTCTCTATATCCAGAGTGCAGTAGCATTAGCTCCATGCTGACAGATAAAGCTTGTCCGGCTCAAAGGGCATGCGGTGCAGGATTAATTATTAGCGAGGGCCTTGGCCTCCTCCGGACGATCACACAGCATTTTTGTCGTGCCTGATGGACCCATCTCAGCTGATCTAGTGGGCACCCAGGTTGCTCGGGCAACAGCTAGCCGGGGGGTCCAGCAGTGCCTGAAAAGGCCAGTGCTTCTCACCTTTCGGAGCATTGCACCAGTCAGGACATCTCCCCTTGGGATGGCCACAGAGGAGGGAGACTGCCGTGAGTTTGGAAACTGTCATATCACCTGTTTTTTAAAGTTTTGCAGATTTGATGTTTATTTTGATGTTTTTATTTTTCTGTTTAGTAAAAATGTGAAATTGGTTTATTGCCATATGCTGTATGTACTGTCTGTGTACTGTATATCTGCAGAGATATAAGCAAAAACTACTCTTATGTAATCTGTTCATTTTTGTGAAAATTATAGATACAAAAGTTTAACCTCTTAAACTCGATTAAATATTCAGCTATTTATTCAAAGATTTATTATTAGTAGTAAGTATTACAAAACTAATATAGAAGTCGTAAACTGTAAAAAAGACTCAATAGTTTAACTTAAAAAGTAAATAACGTAAAGTTGCCTTAAAATTTTGATTTTAAGGCAACTTCAAGCTAACAGAATGTAAAACATTGTTATTCTGTTTATTCTGTTTACTATTAGAATTCAACAAACTCCAGATTTTAAGTCAACCAGGTCACTAACCCTTTTAAAGTTAAAACATCAAATAATTTTTTATACTGTAGTTATGACTTAAGATGAGTGATTTGAATGTATTAGTCTGTCTCAAAGTCTCTCTCTCATTGTCCCTTTCTCTACCTCTTTCTTTTTTCTGTTTTTGCAGTTAAAGCTCTGTGTGAAAATGCAGTGAGATTAAGGCAGAGGCCGTCTGTAACCTTGGAACAGGAGGTAACTTTTCCGTGTGCTCTGTATCTTAATGATGACACTGAAACCTGAGTCCAGCCCTGTAATCCCTCTTTCCATTCACCGTTAGCTGCCTTTGTCACAACCCCCTGCCCTTGATTCGTGTATTAATATTTTACTGTACAAACAGTTCTTGTTCTTTCCTTTTGTGGGATCACAGTGTGGACTCTGCAGCTTCTCTGATTAATGGGCTCCTCATAAGCCTGTAGGCCTGTTAATGATATTTTGGTCACATTAAGTCACATTTTTATCATGTCATTTTTCTCTGTCTCTCTTTTAGAGCTGTATTGTTCAGGTAGAGTTTACTAAACCTGAGAGAGGGGGGCTGGGCTTTTCTCTGGCGGGCGGTACCAACGGGAGCAATCTGCGAGTCAGGGACATCTGCTGTGGGAGTGTAGCTGAACAGGATGGACGGCTGCGTGTGGGAGATATCCTCTTGGAGGTGACTGTCAGTGAAGAGGCATTCAATTTTTGTAGCCATTTACATGCTACAAATTTAACTCTAGCGGTTTCTTGAACAGAAATGTTTGACTGTAATCATTTATAGTTTTAGATGATGTTGGACCTGAACTATATTTATGACTGAGCGAACCCACCTGTAAAATAATAATCAGTTAGATCTTGTATGCTCTATGACAGGGCTGAATGATTATATTTTAGGTCTTCATATATTTTAGGTTTTTTGCAATAATTATTGCGATATTTTAAAAACAAGTGAGTCAAAGATTTGCCCAAATAACCTCCTTCCAAATGGAGTTAATTATTACTCAAGGCAGTGTTTAGAGTGAAAATTAAAAAGGGGAACTCAAAATTTCTGCCTTAATAAGTCCTTTAAGTCTTAATAAGTGAAATGCTTCATTCTAGAGAAACTTGAAGAGTCAAGATTATTCACAGCAGAGGTGATGGGAACAAGATGTGTGATGAGGCAAAATAGTACCAAAACTATCTATTTCAGATTTGCCGTCATTTTACTAATATTAACATTATCAACTCAGAGGCCACATGGCGGTTTTAAACAGTAAATAAAATGGCTATATTTGTGCATCATAGACATCACAACCACTGGTCTTATCACCACCAATGTAAAGAAAATTCTGGTCTGTATGTTTCTCTATAATGCATCACTTCACATCAAACTACTGCCAAACTTTGGTTAAATTTCAGTGATTGAATAATGCAGAAATTTAAAAAAATCGGTGGAATTTCCCTTTAAGGAACTTTACCACTTTAAGGTCTACTTTACTGCAGTAGACCTTCCAACTGAAAACATACAAGTGACCTCTTCATTTAACATGGTTAATAATTGACCTGTATTATTTTTGATCAAAATTATTTATATTAGTTGGAATGTACGTGCTTTGATTTGTCCGGAAACCGAAAGAACATATGTGATTGGCTGCTCATAGAACAATAAAACAGTGATTGGACAGTAGCTCATTTACATATTGCATGCTTCTGAAATAGCAGTATTGTAAAGGCTAATGACAAATTAATTACTGAACAATATGCAGCTCTAGTTGATGGCATTGAAAGAATGCCTCTTCACTCCTCTTTTACTTTAGGTGCTGAAGACCAAAATAATCAAAACTCAAACCGTATAAAGCGTGTCAACTAATCACTAACTGTGTACAGGTGAATGGAGTGATCGTCTCAGGATTGAGCCACAGTAAAGTGGTGGATATTCTGCGGAAAGCAGAGGGCACCGTTCAACTCACAGTGTGCAGAGACATCGTGCCTGTCACTACCTGCTCTGGCTCTAGCTCCTCCACTGAGGCCCTTCAGGAACACAGTGCATCCATTACCACAAGTCAGTCATCTCCCCATGTCTGGCTACTCATCTCATTCAAATTCAATAGCATTTTATTGTCATTGTCAGAGCAAGACCTTGTATCTCCATTTTTTTTACAGAATTTGAAAATATCAGCCTTATATAATGTTTTAAAACTTCTTGGTGAATGGAGCAATAGAGATGCTCCAGAACTATTAATAAATCTTTCTCTTTTAACTTCTAATTTAAGAGTTTTTTTCTTTCTCCTGAAAAGTTACCAGTTTGGAAATAAAAATTTCATAATAAATGGAGCAACAGAGATGCTTCAGTATTATTGATAAAGTCCTGTTGTATTACATTCTAATTTAAGAATGTTTTTCCTTCCACTATAAAGTTACCATTTTGGAGATGGCAAGTTCTACCGTGACAGTGAAGATATACAGTTAAAATAATGTACACATAATATGCCTGTATGTACTGTCTATGCTGTAAGTAAATACTGTAAGTGCTTACACTCTCAGAAACTGCCTCAACAGCTCACTGAGCATGTTTGATTAAGGTTAAGTGTGTGGTGTTATTTTGTGTGGTAGGAGTAACCTCAGACCCACAGG
Organism: Colossoma macropomum; assembly: GCF_904425465.1. Classification (NCBI taxonomy): domain Eukaryota; kingdom Metazoa; phylum Chordata; class Actinopteri; order Characiformes; family Serrasalmidae; genus Colossoma; species Colossoma macropomum. Next base: position 17,235,352 of record NW_023494791.1, on the reverse strand, counting down.
TGCAGGAGGATCATTTGTCTTTCCAGCCATCAGAGTGTCATAGGATAAGGATGGAAACTGAGCAGGTACACCAAAACAGCCCCACTTTTACAGCCTGCTCACCAGAAAACCGTGGAGAGCATTGTTTATTTATTCCAGCATGTATCTTTCAGAATTGTCTGTTTATAACCAAAATGGGTGTGTTTGTTTTCATATTCGGAACTCACATTTTGAATAAATTAATTCAAATACATAGTACTACAATGTATTTAGTTTGTTCTTCAATGTCCATTTCTTCTCCATATTATCATATGTATGTCTCTGAGGTGGTGCGCTCAGCTTTGGTTCTATAAAATTAATTAGCATGCCGCCTCATATTTCTCTTAGCGGAAGAGACTGACACTCAGGTGACAACATAGGTGCCTCAGAGTGGCCATAATGGCCACTACACTCGCCCAATAACTCTTTCTCTGCCTTTCCCCTCCCCTCTCTCTGCAGGATAGCCGAAACACTACACCTACCTTTCAGAGGTGTTGCCCGTCTCTGGGTGTTACAGACATGCTTCAGGGCAGGTAAGTGTCATTTCTTTCTCTGTCCAGTGAGGTCTTTGCTCTTATTTTCACTGACATCAAAAAGTTTAAAGCTAGTGATTTCTCATACAGAAGCCTTTGACGGTTCAGAATTTTATATATTAGTACAAAGAGTTTTGTGCAGCACCTTGAAATTGACCTGTAAGCCTCTGTCACACTGACTGTGACTCAGCGAACCCATCTGTAAAACAGTGGTCAGTTGGGTTACTCAGCCTAAACTGTATGACCTGAGTTGCAATATATGGCTCATCAAGCCAAAGCTGAAGACACTGAACTGCGCAGTTGTTCTCTGTGTTGTTCTTAATGATATGTAACACAAGGGGGCACCAAAGAGTTATGAATGCAACCAAGGACCAACTTGCCAACATTGTTGACAGTCCTTTGGCTGGTAGCCTTGTGTAGCCTAGTGTATCTTGTAGCACACAGCAGTTGCAATTAGCAGCTTTTTTACATTTTAGGTGGAAAAATCGCAGGAAAATCAGCCTTGCATGATAACAGCCCCCCCGGAACATAGCAATGTGGTCAAGGTCTCTGCTCATACCTGCCCCGTACCCCCTTCAGGACAGACCCCCAGAAGCAGCATTTAGAAAATTCTACCACGAACATGGAGCAAAGCCACTCAGACGGCTGGAGCAGTGATGATGATGATGATGATGAGGACGATGATGACACCGCTCGACCCTCCCCTCTAGAAACAATACCTCACACAGGTAAAAAATACTGAATACTTGACAGTAGTTATATTCCATATGCGTGGAATCCAGGTTTTTGGACTATCCTGAGGTTTAAGCTTCTGAAATGGGCCTTGAATTGGACATATTGTTCTTTTAATTAGTATAAAACCTTTACATTACGTAACTTGCAAAAGGTTCTTCACATTCACACTTTTACTGAGATTTATTCTTATCCTTATGCAAGTGTTACACTTTCTTAGTCTACAGTGCTCTTATTTTTTTTAAAGCCAGGGTCCAGAGTACTGTCACTGTAGCCCTATAGATTAAATGTGAACATTTAGTGTTAAAATTGTCACAAAAATGTTTAAAATGTAAAGAAAGAAACATTGTTTTAAATATGTATAAACTAAATAAGAGCTGCAGTTGTCCTCTGGTTTCTTTAAGATCGACCTATCGTGACAGAAGAGGAGCTGACCAGTCTTGCACTTATAAGCCCACCTAAGAACAGCCAGTACTCAGGGGCCAGACTCAAAGCCCTGATTCAGATCCTCCAGAATCAGCTGGATCAGCAAGAGCTGGTGAAAGAGTTTATGGTATGCCCTTTGGCTTTTGTGTTCAGCAACCACATACCTATTCTTGGTTTTCCCAGGACTCTGTGGGTTCACAAAGCTCATAAATATACATCAAAACAGTCCCAATACTTTTCTTTCATTTCACTACTAAATAAAACATTCTAAAGAAGAGAAAATATATCCCTTTTTGCTGCAGGCCCTGGAACATTTGAAGCCCTCAGACAACTGCCTGGTTGGAAAAGCACCAGAGAACCGGGAGAAGAACAGATACAGAGATATCCTGCCCTGTAAGCCCTCCTCCAAAGCACATAATCTGAACTAGACGATGCCACAGCTAAAAACATTCCTTCATTCATAACACAAATTCATTCAGTAGTTCCCTTATTAAAGGCTTTTATCACCATATTGCCACACTTTAGCCTTTATACCCATAAAAGAAACATTTAAACCATAGCCTTTATGCTGTTTAAACTTTTGCACGTGTGAGAAAATATAAGGGGCTGAAGGGCAGGCTTTTAGTGCTGACAGTGGGTGGAAAGAGAAGAATAGCCTTGTATATTTTTGCCATAGATAGATAGAAACCTCTGCTCGACATGACACTGTAATTAAATGAAATGCAGCCACTCCGAGGTGGTTTGCTGCCGGGTGTCTCACCATTAAAGGGTGTCAGTTTACGTGACCAGCATATGTGTGTGTGCATGTGTTTTTGTACTCTGTCCAATCCCTTTATGCGGTTTTGCTGCCTTCTTCACCTAACCTGTGTGACTTTCGTATTTTATCATGTTTGATGGTAGCTGAGGAAGGGTTTGCCTTTAGCTTGCTTGGGTGTGTATGTGTGTGTGTGTGTCTGAGGGTTTCCGACATTGTCCACTCCCTTAGTGTGGTTTTGCAGCCCTGTTCATGTACACTGGAAAATAAAGATTTTTAAATGGTTCTTTGCTTAGACATACAGGAAAAACTTTTAATTTGATGTATAGAGGGGGGAAACAGGTATTCAGACAGTTTTGTTTTTTTGTAATTTAATGTGCATTTATCTGTTTCAGATTTACACAGTGTTTTTTTTACATTATACTTATAGATATGAGCAAAAAAGTATTTATTTTAAAAAATGAAATTGACAGGGAAAGAAGTATTCAGACCCCACAAATGATGACAGCAGTACTTTGTTGAAAAGCTGTTGTTACCAGTTACAGCTTTGAGAAGTCTATTGTGAGAAGTAATTAGCTTTTTTGCTGCATTGTCGTTTCATTTTGGCTCATTCCTCTTGGCAGACCATTTTTAATTCCCTAAGGTTATGAGGGTCCCTCTGTTGGACATTTCAGTGCCCTTCATAAAGTTGTCATAGGATTCAAGACAGAAAGAGAAATCACTCCTGTGTTATTTTGGCTGTCTGTTTGGGGTGGTTGTCTTGCTGAAACATCCATCTTCTCCACAGATTTAGTTTCTTGGCCGATAAAATTAAATTTTCCTCTAAAATCTCCCATTATCTCACTTCATTCATGTTTCCTTCGGTGATGTGTACTACCTAGAATATACCTAACCCTGTACAGTTTTGATTTGTCCAAATCTTTGTTCACAAATTTTAGATGCATGTCTCTGTGCATCTAAGTTTTTCAAGGAGTGAACAATTGAGATGATTGAGGTGCACTTCATTTGCTTATTGTTCACTGTGTAACTTGTTATCACTGCTGCTTTCAAGTCATTCTGCAACTCTTTTCAAGTGACCCCTGGCTTTTCTCTTACTTTCGTTATCATTAGCCTGAGAGAAATCATGCATGGCGCACGTGTCCGGGGATGATTAGTTGTATTTGCATGAACTTTCTAGTAGCATATTATTGAACCATTTTGTCTGACAGGGATGTTTAAAGCCTTTGCTAGGGCTGTGTAGCTTTTTCCATTCGAGTGTTGTTGAAAAATGTTTGTCCCTAAGAACTTTTGGACGCTCCTTCACCTTACTATGATTGCGAGTTATTGTGTGAAATCTTCCCAACTAATGGTCATATCTTTTCTTTCTTTTTTTCTGCAGCATTAATATGTACAAGTTGATTTATTCTTATTTTTAATTTCATCCTTTTCTTGTGTAATAACTGTGTTAAAAAATTCCTTGCAAATTTTCCTCTCAAACTCCTGCTGTCAGGTACTTTAGAAAACAAAAATAGTTCTTCTATTGCATCCTGGTTGGTTGTTTATTTTTATTTGATGTTTTATGTGTTTCGTTCCTCCAGTTTTTGCTGTTGTTTCAAAAAGGTTTGATTTTAAAACATCTTCAACATCTATCGAAAGACAATCCAGAACAAGAAGTGTCTGGCAGCTCTTCTTTCATTGTTATGGTAATCAGCCTCCTCACTTGTGGTCATGTGAAGGGTCAGGCTGTAAGTCTGTGATTTCTGAACCTCAGGGCTGGTGCTGTTTGTGGGGAGGGCTGCGCGGAGCCCCTGAAGAGCAGATACAGGGGTGTATGTGTGTGCTGAAAGGCAGGCAGCCAGGCACAATGCAGCGCTTCATGTGGCGGCGGGAGGCAGACTGGCCCTGGCCCGGCTTGGAGTGTTTGTTTATTATCGTGCCTGCTCACTGGGCTTCTGTTCCCCAAATAAAAGGGCCCAGCATTGCAAAGTGTGAGGCCCCTGGGACTTAACTGCTGTTTTTGCTGGAAGCAGTTCAAGGGCTTCGGCCTTCTACAGGAAGCCTGATGCCACCCATTGTGAGGACGGCTCCGCACGCATTTACCTACTCTCCACTTCCCCCTGCGTACCCCTTTCTTTGTTTTTCTCTTTCACTCTTTTACTTGAACCCCACTCCTTTCCTTCCCCCATGGCTGTTGAACATGTTTTTACAGGCAGGCCCCTTGTAGAGTGTTACATGTAGGCCCAGAACAGTCAGCAAGCTAACAGGGAAATATAGTGAGAACTACATTACCAACCCCCCGACAAACCCCAGAGACACCTCAACAACCCCTACACCCCCACCGTCTATGTTCCAACCAAACATGGCTGTATCAACCAACATGGCTACCATGGGAATAGTCTAGGGGAACATTCCTCTCTGCACACTCATATCACACCTCTCCTCCTGTGCTCACCCGTGGCCTGTTTTTCCTGCTCGAATGACCCAGCAGCCAGCTTGTTTTATTTATTTGGCTTTATTTATTGCACCATGGGACACTCTGTTCCTTCCTTTCTTCACATTTTGTATTTATAGACAGTAGATTAATATGATTGCTAGCTTTCATAGCCAACAGCACTCATTTTGTTGATGAACTGCATTGGCCACATATCAAACTTTGACCTGGCTTTCTGATTAAAATGCAAACAGTACACATTTTGCTTTGTTTTTTTGGGACCATGGTTTCACACTAGACTATGAGAGCCCAGGGAATGTATATTGAGAATGAAAATGAGAATACAACTTTAGCCTCATGAAGCGCCTTCACGCTTACCTTTGGAGATGGAGTAGTCTGTTAAAAGAAAGCTGAAACAGTTTTTATTGTCCCATGATACTCATGAATACATTGAAATATTAGCACTGGGCAATCCAGATGAACATAACGTTGTGTTTCGTCAATAACTTTAGCAATCTATTATTAAACCAGAACTAACTATCTGTCCCCCTTATCCCCCCCTCCCCCCTCCCCCTCTCTTTCCCTGAGCTGAGCGGCTACCCGTCCTAAGAGGGTCTGACGTGACTGATGCGGCAGGCGCACTGCACAGAGGTGTAAAACTGTATCCACTTATACTGTTTTGTGTCTGTGCTGTTATCCGGTGTCGACCAGAGGAGGATGGGTTCCCCTTTTGAGTCTGGTTCCTCTCGAGGTTTCTTCCTCCTGTTGAGGGAGTTTTTCCTTGCCACTGTCGCCAAGGCTTGCTCACTGGGGGCTCACCCGGATTCTCTGTAAAGCTGCTTTGTGACAACATCTGTTGTAAAAGGCGCCATATAAATAAATTTGACTTGACTTGACTTCAGTATTAACAACATGCATTCTAACTTACTGCACAAAATGGACCTGATCTCACATTCAGAGGTTTTATATGGGGCTTAACCTATAGCAATATGTGTTACATATGCAGTCGCACTGCAGTTTAAAGTAATGCAAATGGCAGCATTAAAACAGATATGAAGCTAAAACATGAATTAATTTGGTCTCTCTTATCTCCATGCACACAGATGATGAGACACGTGTTCCAGTGGGAGAGACACAGGATTACATCAATGCCAGCTACATCCGGATGAAAGTAGGCACAGAGGAGTTTTTCTACATCTCGTCACAGGGCCCGCTGCCTAGCACTCAGGACTGTTTCTGGCAGATGGTCTGGGAGAACAAGTCCAACGTCATCGCCATGATGACCCAGGAAGTGGAGCGTGGTAGAGTCAAATGCCACAAGTACTGGCCTGAGAAGCTGAATGTTCCTCTGGAAACTGGCCGCTACCAGCTGATCCTGGACAACTACCAGATCCAGGACTACTTCCACATCAAGATTATCAAGATGGTAGAGAAAGAGGTGAGACATCTTTACAAGACAGCTAGTGTTCAGTGCTTGTCTACTAAGTTAATTTTTTTTTATTTTAAGTGGTCATGTTAAGAGGTCAAACAAAATTACATTCGAACATTTTCTTTTTTTTTTAAAAAAAACCTACATACCACTACTAGAGATGAAAACGGTATGAAAATTTAATATCATGGTTATAGTGACCAAAATCATCATGATTATCATATTATTGTTGACCTCTCTACAGTTGTTTAGTATAGTGGGAAATATCGCTGCTCTTCACATAGCAAACTGGTGTTTGATTCCCTGCCTGGACTAACACCCCATGCTTTATCAATAAGAATCCTTGGGCAAGACTCCTAAAGCTGCATTCACCTAGCTCTGTAACATGAATAAATTGTGAGTCTCTCTGGATTAGAATGTGTGCTATAAAAATGCTACAAGGTTTGTTTACATTCACACTTATTTGTTTGAAAAAATTGTCAGTTCAACTCTCCAAAAGGGAAACACATTTGGTATGAACCCCAGTGTTTTTTGACCTAATCTGTATTTGCAGCACGCATAGCATTATCACGCATATCATTGATTGCCATGTAAACGATTAAAATAATCTAATAATTATATTACAATAATTTTAACACACTTCTTTGTACTTTGTAGAAGAACAGAAAAACTGTTGTCTCAAAACATATTTATAGTGGAAGAATGGGAAAGTGCTTTGGCACTGGTTTTATTATAATTGTGTCCTGTGCTCAATTCTAGACTGGAGCCACTCACTTTGTGACACATCTGAAATTTACCACGTGGCCAGACCATGGCACTCCGCGCTCATCCAAGCAGCTGGTGCGCTTTATCCGCTACATGCGGGCGGTGCACTCCAAAGGGCCCATCACTGTGCACTGCAGTGCTGGCATCGGCCGGGCTGGCGTCCTCATCTGCATTGACGTCATTCTCAGTCTCATCGAGAAGGACTTAACTGTGAGTGTGCCTGGCCATAACAAAATAAAATTACATTCTTTCACTTTATGAGTGTTATTTAAAAAAAACCTACATATCACTACTAGAGATGAAACACTATGAAAATGTAACATTATAATTGTAGTGACCAAAATGATACCATTATTAGTATTATCACAGTATAATTAAAATGTGCTGAAAGTGTTCAAAAACTACGGATACACAAACTGAGAGCGTTCAAACAATTTATTGTGTTTTTAATGTTAATTCACTACAGACTCAGCTCAACGTTACTTCTTACTTAAGCTATCAAAATATCCTACCTGGAGTTTTATGTACGGAGCTACCTATAAATACATGGTACGATAGGATGCTTCGACAAGGATGCACAATTCATCGAACACCTTCACTAAAGTAATGGCTGGACGCCATGAAGATCAATCTTAAGATTTGAAGTGTTGCCCTCTTTCGTGATTTTCTTTCTGTAAGCTCTGCAGACAGGGTGACAGACAGGGTGATCATTTTATCAAGTTTCCCTCTGCACTCTAATAAAAACCAAAATATGACCATTCTTCAGACTGCTGTCACTGACAAAAAACAAACCCATGTTGCGTGCTTGCGTCTGGGAGATGTTAGAGCTTCTAAGTTTAGTTGATGCTGGAGAATATAATATTAAAAATGTTTTTTGAGGTAACTGACCATGGTTTTAATGATAATTCAGATTTGAAGCAGTAATACTAACCGCCTGGAATTTGACCATGATGTACCCTGAAACTGGTAACCATTTCATCAACTACTACATAATGATCCACATCTGTGGTGGGAAAAAAACCTGTCCCAGCTTCTCAGTCATCATCATCAGCATAATTATCTTCATGCTTCCACAAAATAAGAGTGTATTTTACCAGATTTTGAGTATATTATCAGTAGAAATGGATAGCCATCATGTATTTCATCAAAAAGGGCCAGTGTGACTGTGCGTGTAAAATTGCTTTTTTGGTACACATTTCTATCACTTCACAAGGGCCAGCAAAAGGGGGTCATTTAATGGAGCAGTGCCTCACTAGCCAGTCATCATGCCACACTAAACCCACTATATTTTGTGCATGCTTCTATAGTGGCAGATGGCAAAAAACAAAGTGATAATAAACTTTGTGTGTGCTGCCTCTGCTTCCACATGTTCCACATGCCTGCTATAGAAGGCTACAGTGATGGAAAGATAGCAGATGCTCAAAAAAATCATTAAATACTGTGGCTTTCATGTGTTTAACTATAATGCACAAGCTTGAATATTTGTTTAAGCAGTTTTCTTAGAAACAGATAGAAATTAGTGAAGAATGAAAAAATAGGCATGACAACCTGCAGCAATGCAGGTTTAGTTAAAAGACTGTAACTTAGATGTTTATTTATAACTGTAAATGCAAAGTCTGTACAGTTTAAATGATGTAAAATGCATTATGTCTTAAAAAGCAAGACATTTTGTTTGTCTCACATCTTTTCTGTTGTTTTTGAAAAAAAGCAATTACATGTGATGAAGATGCATGACCTGTTTCCACAAGCTCATAACACACACACACCTGCATCTACTCTTTCAGATTAATGTAAGTGAGCTTGTGAGGGAGATGCGGCTGCAGCGCTATGGGATGATTCAGACCAAGGTCAGTAAGCCGACACTCTTGTGAAGAGAACATTCTCTCTGTCAAACAGGCTGCTGTAAGGTGAAGTGTATAAAATCGCACTGTGAATTATTACTTTTCCAAACCCCTCCTAATTAGAGTGCCTGCAGGTCAGTCTAGAGTCGGGAGATCTGTCAGACTCGAACCAATCCCTGATAACTGCTCTGATTTAAACAGCCTTTAATTATCTGTCTAAATGGAATGTCCTGCAGTTTCAAGAAGATGGGACGTAGTTGATACTTTGAAATATGACTTATGGACACTGATACGAAAATTGCACAGGCAGTGTGTCATTAATGAAGTTGAGTATATGGATTTGCTATTTCTCTCTGGTTTCAGGAACAGTACCTCTTCTGTTACGAAGTGTGGCTGGAAGTATTGCAGAGCATCTTGCTTCTTCAAGGTAACCAGTGGCAATCAGAAACCCCCTCATGAACGAGCTCTGGCTTCTTTCCACCTTAAGTTATTCCACAGTTTCCTCAGCACGGCGGCCGTACTCGTCTGTTTGGAGTGGTGTTGAAATGCTGCCGCACGAGTTATCTGATGTTAATCATGTGGACTGAGTCTGAGTTGCAGTGCTGTTCTGATCATTTGCTGCACTCCTGTAGTATTAAATATGGCACAGGAAGTACACTAGACATTTTCATCAACTGTGTTATGTCCTTGTATGATTGGATTTATATTTTAATGTACCATGTATGACTTAGAGCACTGATTTCATAGCCTTCAGGGGCTCTTACTCATTTTGCCTTGAATGTGTAGCCGGTTAAAAAGTGAAATATTATACTTATGAGTCATTTATTCATACTTGTTTTTTTAATGCTTGTAATATTTCAAGCATTTTGCACAAGTTCAAGCTTTAAGAAGTCCAATGCGTTATAATATGGTATCTGTGGAAATTTGTCTATGAATAAGTAAGCAAAGCCTAAAATGTTTGTTTATTTACTGTTATAATTGTTGTTGTTGTTACTGTTTAAGTAAACTAGGCGGTGCACATTAACAAGAAGCAATGATACATCAACAACAAAAGCACAGAAGCAAAAGCAACAACCAACCAATAAAAATGTATAATCAAAAGCAACAAAACACCTAGAAATGATAATGACAGCATTACGAGATGCAAGTTGTTCTTAATTTGAAATGCTGTTAATCATTCTTAAGGACCAGCTTTAAGACAGACACTCTGAGCTGAAAACCTTGACTAAAGTGCCTTTTTAGTTTGTCCTGGTGGGCAGCTTTAACGGTCTTCTCCTTAACTGAAGTAAGCTACCTTGGCTGCAAGCCGCCGATGTGGCAGAAACAGTTAACCCAAAGAAACATGGGTAAATATATGAGATTACCAACCAGAGCCTTCTTTAGACTTTATTCAGCAGACATTATTCCACTGATAGCCCTTAAATGAATCAGAACCATAGAATACAATAAGCCTGGGCCCAAAAGGCTATTAGAGAAATCTTTTAGAGCAGTAAATATACTGCCAGTATTCCAAAATCACTGAATAGGAGCTGCAGAATTATATAGCACAGCTTTTATTTTTTTTTATTCTTTTATGTTTTAGAATCACACGTCTGGGGTGATTTTACTGCACTGTAAGAAATATTACCATGATGCATTCTGGTCAACTGGTCAACTCAAATCTTTGTTTTAAAAAGATAAGAAGCTGAAACAGATGTAATTTACATGCTGCTATAGTAAAACACATCAAAGCTGATATTTACCCACTAATTGTATTGCTATGATTTTTTTTTATTGTTTCAAGTGTGTATAGATGTGCTGCTGTTATTTACGTACATTATTATACCTACAAACTGTACATTTGAAATCCTCCTCAGTGAATGTTATTACATTTAGAGATGTTTCATAATCTCAATAATGCAAAACTCTGATATTATAGTCATTTTTGCAAATTAAAAATACCAGTTCCTCATATGTTGATGTGGTTCTTTCAGGTCAAACATTTAATTTGTTCGTCTTTAAGTTGAACATCTGCTGACTAAAAGACTAACCCTTAAAACAGATTAGAGCAAGCTGCTTACTCTAAAGAGGATGCGCAGCTACATGTGCTGTCCTTGTGCAGGTCTGTCCACAGTTATGGTTCTTGCTGTAGCCGCACTGTCGCTGATGCGCTTTAGGGGCGAAACGTAAACAGGGTTTGGCAGCCAAAGCCACGGCACATGGAGCGGTGCGCTCCCACTCAGCTTTTACTGCAGAATAAATACAGCCTCTCCCAGGGACCTTTGTGACAGCATGGAAAGCCCTAGAAAGCCCTGCTTAAGAGTGGGAAAATCTTAAAAGCCAGAACGCTGGCGAAACCAAAACCAGCAACTTTCACTAATGTGTTCTTCTAGGTCTTGTTATTCTTTCAGTGGTGGCAGTGGTGTTTTTTCTTTTTTCTTTTTTGGGGTATGGGGGGAGGGGTTGCTACAACACAAGTTGTTAAAAAGATAGAAAATATGGTTATATGAAAAGTTTGAACACTCCTGGTCAGTTGTTTTTCTAATTGAAAATAAGTTAACACATCCTCCAAATATGGCATTTTTTGCAAATTTTAGTTTTATTAGTTTTATTTGCTGACTAACAGACTGAAAAAAATAACTTTTGCACAGGCCACATTTTGTAATATGTTAAATCCAGCAAATAAACAGTAATTGTGCATTAAAATATGCACAAGTGTGTTCTATGCGGATGTTGTGTTAACTTATTTTCACTTCAAAAATCAACAAAACGTGACCAGAGGCACCCAAACTTTTGCATACAACCATAGACAGTGTTATTACCTAGAAGATAGAATTGGTTTTCGCCATATAGGCCACCTATTATTAATGTATTAATGTAGTTTATCTCACATGTATTCAGACACATTCTGCTGGAACCCCATGGACTCATCTGGAATTCATTGTTGCTTCTGTTTCCAGTAAAACAAAGTTCACATGTTCTCAATTAGGTTGTACCAATAACACCACTGTGGAATTAAAACAATGCACATTGTTTGCAACTGAAGTGCAGTTTTTTTAGTTCAGCTTATAATGTATTGGTTTACTGTGAGTCCTGTTAGTATTAATAGTTATTGTTTCATGACATATTTAACAACCATACAGTGATGATACAAAACACGTGAAAGTAAGTGTAAATATCAACAAAATCCACACAGACCAATGGAAGAAGGCCCAAGCAAAGGTGCTCAGTGTGCTCTACTGTCACCCACTGACAAGAACCCAATCTGCTGCCACTACTGAGCAGTAGAATGCAAGAGGACAGTGCACACCCTCATGTCTGTGTGAAGTATGGAGGAGTGGGTGTGCTGCAGCGGTAAAGTCATTTGGAACTGTGCATATTGAAACAGCCAGTGATTTACAAGCCCGTGGAAAGTGTAGAAATGATCTCACAGCCTCCTTGTAAATCCACCGACTGCTGGGTTCACTGCACAGGGCAGACATTACTTTTTTGTTAGAAATGTAAAAGTAGAATCAGCATAATGAGCTTCAACCAAACCTGTCCCCACCCCGTTCTAGCTTCAGTGAAATCAGACATGCCTCCAGCGCAAGTACATGGAGCGCTAATTAATTTTATTACTAAGTCCTTTAAACCCAAGGGGTTGTTCACCATGGTATTCACCTCAGTTCATTAATAAAAAAAGCCAGAACAATGTGTTAACTGTTGTTTACTGTTAAAAGCCCAAAGGATTCAAGTTCCTCAGTCACAAGCCAAATGAAGTTTTTCTTTGGACTGTAACAGGCATGTAGAAAGCTGTGTTCAGTCTAATGGCCCACCATCTGATTTTTGAGAGCAACCAGAGACCTCCATGCAGACAGAGGAGGTGTCAGATACAAGCAGCTGGAGCTTCACTTACGCAGCGTTGAGCTCTAAAGCCGGAGGAGATGAGGAGAGAGGCTGATGGAGGAAGCAGAAGAATGTGTTAGCAGGTTTCTCTCTGCGGGTGTAGGTTCACAGCTCTGGGGCAGGTGCTGACTGAGAGGCTGGTGGGTAAATGATGGCGTTCCACCTGCCCTGTGTGTGTGTTGGGACCCGCTGTTTAAGAACGACTCATTGGGATCATGTCAGCACATACCACATGTCATCAAGACGTTTCATAATAGTGACTAACAGTGGGAAGCGACATCTTTGAGAGCATGCTACAAAATGTATCCAGAATGAATCAAAATGAATCTAGAAAAAAATGACGGTACATGTTGGATGCTTCTTTGCCAAAGGGGTTGAAGCCAAAGGAACTTGAAGCAGTAGCATAACTACCGGTAGAGCAGGCGGCAATCACACTTTTATATTGGACCCCTTACATCTTAGCGTGCACAATTTATACCAATAACTCAGAAGTAAGTACAATAACTTGCAATTTTCCATCTATCTCATACATATTTGATCGACCAAGGTACATTTCCAAAGCTAACATACCAAACAAGTAATGGAAGTCTGTGTGAACCCATATCTTCTTTCAGCGACAGACTTCCAGTAGCTACGTTAGCCTCAGTTCTCCAGCGCAAAACTAAAGAAGAGAAGTTTGGCGCTAAACATGTCTGATTGATTTGGGGTAAGGTGGGTTAAGAAAGGAAAACTTACTCCTTTGATAACATACTTCAACTACCATTAGCCTAAAATAAAGCAAAAAAAAAACACTGGACCTCATTCACCAACAATTCTTAAGAAGTTTTCACGAAGATTCTCACATTCACCAATGTTTTCTTACTTGGGATTTGTTCTTACGTAAGAATAGAGAGCGCTTGCGAACTTAGGACCTTTCTCAAGAACAAATTTAAGAAAAACTTAGGAAGATATTAGTCAATGAGGCCCATTGCTCTATTGCTTACCAACTTTCACAAAATTATGTTAGTTGAGACATATTTTTTTTGTTCAGTAAAGGTCTGGTTTGCACTTGAGGCCCATTTATTTATTTGTTTGTTTGTTCAATTCTTTGTTTACACAATTTTATTCATTCATTAATTTATTTATTTAAAGCAGCATCATGCGAGAATTGGTATTTTTTGCTGCTGGGGTCCCCCTACAGTGGCAGGGTATAATTCACTATACACCACTGTCATATATACAAATCGTGCTTTGAACCTTTCGCATGGACAAAACGTCGAGTAAGTGCAACAACACAAGACAAATAAGCCAGCTAACAAGTTATTACTTACTAGTCCAACAGGAAGGAGGCCTGCTTGGCATCTGTCTTGCATCCTTTTATCTCTTTTAACAAGTTAAAGCCAGTCTGAGATTACTTTTTTCCGGTCTCTTGCTCTGTCACTTCTGTTTTCTCTTCCTTGTTTGCTTTTGTTCAGTGTCTTCCTTAATCTCTTCATAGCCTCTGCCATGATGTCCATGCTGGGAATACTGAGCTAGCCCCTTCTTATAGCCAGCTGAAAACCCATAGTTGGTGTGTGATGTGGTGCCATAAAGAATAACACAGTTCTTGTGCACGCTCCCTCGAAGCTACATAGCGCTATAGTAGGCACTCCAGGCAGAGACACCATTCTCCGTATTATAAGTCAGTGCACCATCAAAATGATTTGGAAGCTGTTGTTTTAAGGTAAAAGGTTTTAAGGTTTTGTTACAAAATGTTGCTTTGATTATTTTTGCATCATTAGTCTTTACACCACTCACTTGCAAACTTTTGTTAATCATAGTAGTAGATTCCCACATTCCAAACATAAGGTAATACTGAATGGTTAACAAGTTTCTCAAGAAAAAAATCTAACTGAACTTAAGACACTCTAACAGATCAGCTCCAACCCTGTGGAGGGTTCAGGCAATTATTCGCTCATCAAAAGGCCTGTAGTCAGTTAGCAACAAGGCTGTGAGTGAGGGCTCTCAGCATTTACCTCTGAAAGGTGCTCTAGTGAATAGGAGCAAGCGGAAGATCTGTCCATCTGAGCCAGTGTGGTGCAGCTGGCCGCAGTACTTGTGCGCTTGTTTTTGACGTTGGCCATTGTATAAGTACACCCCCTCGGCGTCTCTCTGGTGACAGAGTGGTGACGCACAGAAGAGCCATTCATTGCTAGCCTGAAAAGAGCTTCACTTGGGCTTTGCCAAATCACAGCGATGAGAAAGACACTAAAGCAAAGTCAAGAAAAGCCAATTATGACGAGCCAGTCTTGTAGGCTTGGTTGTAATTATCTGGTGTTTGTAAGAGACCTGGAGGTGGCTTTTATCCTCTGTCTTGTGCTACATTGTTGACTTTGAATTTCAGCCAAAAGCACCTTGTTTAGAGAACTGTGTTCTGGAAGGCTAGTGGTTTGTGTTGTAGAAGGCATTCTGTATTTGAGCTGCACTTTCTTTCTGTCCAAAGAAAGAGAAGTGTGCATTCATGACTGGTGCATAAAAATGTATTTTGTTATGATGCATATTGTAATCATTTAAAGAGTAGGGATGCTCCGATATGGGAATGCTGATATCTGATATTTTTCTTGTACATGTCTGCTGATGTGGATACACAAACCTTTTGAAAATGTAGAAATTGAGACCTGAAATAGCATTACAGAGAAATAGGTTTACAAATGCAGTAAAAAGAATAAACTGCAGATATTTTAGCACAGTAACTGAACATTACCTAAACAGCCTTCTTTACACGGTATAAAGGGCAGTGGCTTAGCTCAAACAATGTAGAAAAATCAAAAATCAACAAAAATTCTGATGTTTTTCTTTGGACAGCAACAATATAAAAACTGACATGAGACTGACATGTAACTGACATGAGACTGTGTGTAAAACAATGACATTTATTTTTTGTCTTTCACATCAGTAAAATATGGAACATTACTTCTTAATAACTACAGCTTTACCAAATATAATGTCATTTTCATTAATGTACTTATTTAAAACCATAAAGTAGAAGAAAATCCTTGTTTTCAGATGTTTCCTTTTTTCATTTTAAAATCTGGATAAATATATGGAACAAAAAGATAAAACTTACTTTAGTTGTCTGTGTTTACTGAAGGTGGCTTAGTTGTAATGCCATGTAACAACTAACCCTGCAGTGTGGAGGCCGTACTTAAGTCTAGCTAGCACTTGCTGTAAGCTTGACATGCTTCAAAACAGTGCTACAATGTAGGCAACAAGATGGTGATTACAGTAACGTAAGGTTGGATTTTGTGATTTTACACAAAAAGCTCAGTAACTGAAAAAAAACTTGCCTTGAAAAAACTTTCTTACGTGCTCTGAAAACACTCTTTTGGCACAGATTTCTTTAAAATGCTGATGAATCGCTCTGAATTTTTGTGGGAGACCATGGCTAGAAAATGTAGTAATGTGGCCAGAAGCACACGCTGCTTGACCTTGTATAACAACATAAAAGTCTGTGTTAAATCATGCCCTGTGTTAGGTTGTTTCCTGTACTCTGCTGCAATAAATGTCATCAAATATTGCTTTAAAATATCTGCTAAATCTAAATACCTGTCCAGTGCTGATTATTTTTAAAGCAAATATCTGCCGATACCAATATGACTCAGATATTATCGTCCATCCCTTCCGAAGAGTTTAGCATCTCTCTTTTTTGCTTGATGGGTCTCCATCCTCCATCCATTATCCATATGTTTTAGGCTAAGGGACTCAAACACATTGCAATACGTAATGCTGCAATCTTGCTCACAGGCTTTGCTCAATGAAAGATGTAGCACATACGAGCCCTTGGACCCCCACTGGGTAATTCAATCCCCATATATATTACGATATGCCAAGCGTCCAATAAGTGCAAGCAGACATCACCAATTCGATGAGTTGAGAGGTAAACTGAGGCATACATCTGGGAGCCAAGTCTTATCTGCGTCCTATTAAAGAGTTCAGTGCTCCTCCAAGGGCATGTAAAGTCAATGGAATAACCAAAAATGATTCTGAAAAGCACTTACTGAAGGACCTCTTTTATGTCATTCAGCGAGAATCTGCTCTGAAGACAAAAGCGGGTGTCTGTAGGCTGAGAGCAGGAGCATTTCGAGTTGGAGTTATTTTTCACGATTAAGCGTGCCAGCAGAGATGAGGCCAAGCTTGTGAAACGTGAATGGTGCTGCAGCTGTGGGAATCGGCCTTGGTTCTGAGAGAATTATACAGTCTACTGTGTGCTCTCCCGCAAGCTAGTCTGTCTGTTGACTAGCAGACTTTATAAACCATAGATATGCACTCAACCCACAAATTCCCACATTCCCAAGACATGTTCTGTACGTTCCCGCATGTCCAAACCGCCAACAATGCAGCCTCTCTAACAGAGCCTGCCGTGGTGCTAGGCTGAATAAAAACACCTCTAAGCCTTCATCCCTCCAAATCCAGTCATTATAATGAAATAAAAGCAAATAGGAGCTTTTTCAGTCACAAAAACAAATCATAAACCTGAGTGGAGAAAATGATTCATCCATTTTCGGGCCTGCTGGGCAGACCTCAAGTCTCAGCCCATCTTCAGAACTCGAATTTTCCACGACATTAGAGCAATTATCATGAGTTCTTCCAGGGAGGGGGAGACATTGAGTGAGTGCCCGTCATTAACATGACTGTGGGTTGGCGCTGTGTTCGCAAAAGCGTGTCTTGTTAAAATGAACACCTTCATTCAAAGAAGGATAACGTTCTGTTGCTCTGCTGAATTGCACAGTTAGCCATTTAGAAACATCACATCGCTCACGCTTACATGTAGCCCAGACCTGTGAGCCTTCAAATGCCCTGTGTAGTGATGATTAAGCTGAAGTAATTCCCCGCTGTGCCTCAGATGAACACTGGGGTTGCGTGCCTTAGGATTATTAATCAGACTTACAACTCATTGTTTAATGCAGCCGTGTTTAAACAATTTTACTTTTGAAATCAACAGACTCAGTGCAGCACTTTCTTTCCTCGCTCTGTTGTATATTTTGAGGCAGTCAATCATTTTCCCAGTGAATGAAGAATAAAAATTAGGATTCCATAAGTGATACAATGATAAAGAACACTGTTTTCCCTGCTATGCATACCAAAAAGCATTGAATGCATTGAATTGATTCAAATGTGAATGATTTCCACATGAATAAAAATGTTACAAGAAAAACCACAATGTTGTCTTTCACTTATATTTGCCAATAATTGTGTAATGTCTTTCATTAATGTGGAAAAGATGAGCACATTTGAATCAAGTCAATTCAGCGCATTACTGTTTTTTTGTGCAGAACGCAGCAAAGGCCAAAGCCAGCTTGAATCCTTTGCTGACAGATTTGAGTAGTTAGCAATGAAAACCAGGCATGTGGCGACAATTGACAACAGAACACTTTGCTTTTAGGGCACAGGAAACATGTCAGATGGCGAAGGCCCCGACCTCACGTCTTAAAACACCAGACAGGAGATTCATCCAAAGATGCCCAAGAAGCAATAGCCTGGGTTTGACTTTTATGGAGAAAACTTGATGACATGATGTTAATTAGCGTTTAATTGCTATGTGTTGAAAATAGGCACACTAATCAGGATACAGGCTTCTATTTGTTAACTTTCTAGCCCAATCAAAGACATAATTAGCACCTGTTTTCAATTATATTACTGCGGTGTCAAGCTGGAGATACAAATAGATAAATCATGTCTTGCATCAGAGAAAATGGGCCTAAATTAGAAAACTGTTATAGTGAGGTAGCAGACACGCAGTCTGTCCACGAAGATCGTTTATCTTCATCAAAGAGGGCTATCCTTGAGAAACTCAGCAGGGGCATGTAATTGAAAAATGCAGAGAAATGTGATTGTTGCGAGCGATAATAATTCATTACCCTGAGCATGGGGAGCCCAGGGAGCCATTTGTTTTCATTAATGTAAATTCAAATTACGTCTGTGATTAAAATGTGACTTTGACAGGCAGCGGGGCCTCAATCGGGCAGACAGGGCTGATGAGACCTCTAATCCGGGTCACTCGTTTCCAGCATATGAGCAGCGTGAGAGAAGCTCGTTTCCTTACCTCCTTCATTTTGTGCTTGATTTGCTTCTGAGACTTTCAAATTGATGGCCACAGCACAGCAAGCACATCACTCTGGCTAGCAAAGAGACAGCAGTCACAGTTTGGCTAATGAGTCACGAAGACACTGTGACAAATCACTGTTTTACTGAATTCAAGGAATCTCCATTCAGAATCTCAGTGACATTTGAAAGCTAAGAAGTAGGTCACTGTCATAAAGATAACATCAAATGATGCTGAGCTCTCCCTGCTTCTCTTGTCTGTTAAGAGATCAGCAGCAGAGAAGCAACATAAAATGCTCTGATGGCCTAGCCTGGTGCGTGAGGGCTAACTCATCCTGGCACGGTGGAAAGTGAGTAACTTTATCAGATGTGAACTGCCATAGGTCATTTGATCAGCAGGCTGACGTAACAAATTCACTCCTTCTGTCTTCATCAGAGACTAGAGGACAAAAGCTTAGTCTAATGGGACTTGCCTCAGCATGTGAGAGGGGATGCAGTTACACAGTCCTCAGACAGACGTAGTGAAGAAGGAGTGGGCGTTGGCCCTGATGAAAAATACATTCGCTCTTTGACATCCAACCTCCAGTTAGTCTGGGATTCTGATACATCCATAAAGACAGCAATCGTGCATCTTATTTAGGTGTGGATGTACAAATGAAGTGTGTCTAATCCTATTCTAATGGTGAGTAGAACATTAAAGCTGAAGGTTAGACGGCAATACGATATTGACTGTGCCACTTCATTTTATATGTCAAAGGATGTTGCCACCTCAAATTCACAGGCAAAGCTTTAGATGCAGAAACCAACACTCAGTCATAATGGGGTAAAAAGTGACTCTGAGCTATTTAGATCTTAGAAATTTAGCTAAGGGCTGCTAAATGGTTCTTTGCTAGAAAAAAAAACTTTAATTGATATTAAAAACTTTAATTGAACATTTACGTCATGTAGAGGTTCTTTAAAATTTTAAAAGGTTCTTTCTACTCACATATCTATTTACAAAATGTAGTTCTTTAAAGAACCATCTATTGAAAGGCCCCTTAGGGAGCCAAAAGTGGTTCTTCACTGGCTCCGAAACCCATTTTGGCAGCACAGTTGGAATACCTTATCTGAAAATGCACAGCTAACAACAAACATGAACATTAGCAGTACTTGTTCACACTTATTTTGGGAGTCTCCTCTTGGTTTCTTTCACTCTCAGCAATAAAAGCGGGCCCTTAGAAAGACACTGCAATCAAGTGGCCGAAAAACAAGTAAAACATCACACAAAGGGGAACAATTCATTTGGTAATTGTGCTGGTTAGTTTACAGTGTGTTTGGAACAGTTGTACACTGCTGGCGTGCTATGCTACAGTGCCTCTTATCACCTGCTGTAATATATAGGTTCCTGAAGCCGTAATGAAAGGCTCTTTGTTTGGGTCAAGACACTGCTGCCGATGACATCATCAGCTAGAAGGATGGAAACAGAGAGATTGCCATCATCACTGAGGTTAAAAAAGGACCTAGTCTGGGTGTTGATTTATTAAGACTGTACAGGAAACAGGTAAGACACCAGAGAAACACATTTACTGTAAAACTGCCTTAAATATTAAAGTGTCCTTCACATGTAATGCAGTCACTGAGCACAAAGTACCAAAATGTTGAATCTACCAGCAGGTGGCACAAGAGGCTTCATTGGTATCCAAAGAAGATTTTGAAGATCCAGTTGATAATATAATATAATATAATATAATATAATATAATATAATATAATGCTTATCAGTTATCTTCTTAGATCTGAAACATGCTTGGCTAATCATGTAAGATTATCTTGGCTAATTGTTAAAACTATACTTTCAGTTAGCAATGACAAGACCACCACAGCAGATCAATGCTTTGCATGTTCACATAGATACAAAATAGATGACCATGTAGCATGTAACAATATTGAAACATAAACAAGAGTGTTTTATTTGTGTAAGACTGAAGCACACTTTATAAGGCTGGTATAAATTTAAGTCAAGTCACAGATAACCAACACTCTAAAAATAACACTGCCTAAAGAGCTCTTTGGAAAACCCACCTTTGGTGCCCTAAAGACTCTTTCAATGGATGTGATGTTTGAGTATGAAGAACCATTTTAAAGTTTTTCCATAAAGTCCATTTATAACATTTGTATGGATTAATGTACCAAACGCATTATTCTTTCATTTTACAACCTCTCTGTATCTGTAATCCTTAATTGTTACTGTATACATAAGATGTTTAAATTGCTGCTTTGTATTGTGCATCATTCAAAAAGCATTCAGGGCTGAAACACTCCTTACAACTTAGGTGTGAATGGGTGGAGGTAAACCTCTGTAGACTGAACAGGCAGATATATGTAAACAAGTCACTTTTTGTGACAACACAAAAACAATGAACTTAAAATGGGCTGTTTTTGCAGTTTAGTTTCTAAACTGTCGTTGTCCTAAAATTATAAATATATATAAAAAATACATTTTTCTACATCATTTGAACAGAGCAGCTGCCCAATACATTGTGTGAAACTTTCATAATGAATGGACTAATAGAAAGGCTCCAATGCTCCAAAATGCTTGGAATAAAATCTTTTTACATTGACTTTCACTGAAAAGTAAAAAAAAACGCTCTTTCCTTATGTAAAATTACCATTTTAGAGATACTTTTTTTTATGTATAGCAACAATACGGACTGTATGTCCTGGGGATTGAATAGTGCATTTGGAAACTTTTATCAGTGTATACATACTACATCGAAGTTTTAAAGAAGTGAGGAAGAATCAGTTTTCCATGATATGGCCTGTTTAAAGAACCTCCATGTAAAAGTTCTACACCAGTGAAAGGTTTTTTTTGTTTTTATGAAAAATATAAAAGTGGTTTTTAACACTCATAAATCCTATTTACAAATATAGTTATTTAAAGAACAATCCACTGAAATGTTTCTTTAGGGAACCAAAAGCGATTATTTAATGGCTCCAAAGAACACTTTTGTCACCTTTTTTGTACTAGTAGTTGTAGTAAACTCTATTAAATTAAATTGACTTAAACTCTATAATATTAAATATCCCAAATAACCAGTTACTCAGTTAGTATTTCACAAGGCTATTGAACATTACATTTTATTAGATGAAAAACTAAGTAAAAGTGAGGAGAAAAAAAGTGAGAAAAAGCAAGCAAGTTTCACAGCATTGAATTCCCTGAACCACATCCAAAATAGTGCTGAGAGGGCAAGATTCTGACTCTTTGTCTGTATTGTTAATGACACCTATAGACAAGTTCTGTGTGTGTATGTAAGCGTGTGTGTGACCTTGCAGCTGTGTGTGGAAGATGTAGGACACAACAGGCATCTTGCTTACTCCACCTCATTCTATAGCAGGTAACAGACATTTGCAAACACGCTGCTCAAGTGTTTTAGTCTGCAGCAACATTACACCACTGTTAGAGAGACACGCGGACAAAGACAATGGGACATGAGAGCTCTCGTATCCTCACACAGAACAAACACACGCACACACACACAGGCCTTTCTCACACAGGAGCAAAATCAGCTCAAATTACTGCACTTCCACACAATTCATCACAGGACAAATCAAAAGGAGGAGCTGTCGCCCCCAGTCTGCAGCTCCAGTTTCATCCAAATATTAGTCAATAATCATCAGTATCATCAGCCTCAGTGATCTCAGAGGGCACCAGGGTTGTTTGGAAAGAGAGCCAAGGGAAAGAACATCAAACACTGAGGGAGCAGGTAGGAAGGCCACAGTGTTTGTATATTTCACCAGCTATTTAACTGTGTAACAACTTAATTGATTCATAACATCTTGGTTAAATTTCACACTTTTTAGTCCAAGTCCAAAAACAGCAGCAATTAGAGCATTAGGAAAGAAGGGGGGGAGAGGTGACGAAGGAAGCCCAGGTGATGTATTTTCACATATGGAATCCCTATGAATCTCTAATGACCAGGCTGTTATATTTTTCAAGCTTCTAAAAGCAACACTCACTTGATATATGTCACTGCCTTTAACTGTAAAGCACTATTCATGGAGGGTAAGAGAGTGAAAGGGTTTCCAGCATCAGCTTTACCAATGTATTTCCATATGCATTTACAACCCCATTTCCCAAAAAGTTGGGACGTTGTGCAGAATGTAAATAAAATGGAATGCAAAGATATGCAAATCATGTAAACCATGTTTTTTAAAGGAAAATACTACAAAGACAACATACCAAATGTTGAAACGGAGAAATTTTTGTAAGTGTTTGGGAACTGAGGAGACCGACTGCTATAGTTTTGAAAGTGAAATGTTTTCCCGTTCTTGTTTGATATAGAATTTCAGCTTCTCAACAGTTCAGGATCTCTTTTGTTGTATTTTTCATTTCATAACCCTCCAAATGTTATCAGTGGGTGACAGATCTGGACTGTAGGCAGGCCAGTTTAGCACCAGAACTCTTTTAAAATGCTGCCATGCTGTTGTAATACATGCAGGATGTGGTTTGACATTGTCTTGCTGAAATATGCAAGGCCTTCCCTGAAAAAGACGTTGTCTGGATGGCAGCATAGGTTGCCACAACCTGTATATATCGTTCAGCAATAATGGTGCCTTCACAGATGTGCACATCACCCATGACATGTGCACTAATGCACCCCTATACCATCATAAATACTTGCTTTTGAATTGTGCACTGAAAACAAGCTGAGTGGGCACAGTGTCCATGATTTCCAAAAAGAATTTCAAATTTTGATTTGTCAGACCACAGGACACTTTTCCACTTCTCCTTAGTCCATTTTAAATGAGCTCAGGCCCAGAGAAGTTGGCAGGATTTCTGGATCCTGTTTATATCTGGTTTCCTCTTTGTGTTTTAGAGTTTAACTTGCATTTGTGGGTTCAGCGATGAACTGTTTTCACAGACACTGGTTTTCAGAAGTGTTTCTGAGCCCATGCAGAATCATGTCTGTTTTAAATACAGTGCCACCTGAGAGCCTGAAGATCATGGCCAGCAAGTACTGTTTTTTGTCCCTTGCATACAGAGATTTCTCCAGATTTTTAACCTTTTAATGTTATTTTGTACCATAAATGATGAAAAGCAAAAGTTCTTTGCTATTTTATGATGAGAAATGATATTCTTGAATTGTTGCACTATTTGATTGTGCAGTCTTTCACAGAGGGGTGAACCCCTCCTCATCTTTACTTCTGAAAGACTCAGCCTGTCTGGGATGCTTTTTTATACCCATATCATGTTACTGACCTGTTGCCAATTAACCACCAGGTGTTTTTTCAGCATTACACAATTTTAGCAGCCTTTTGTTGCCCCCCGTCCCAACTTTTTTGGAATGTGTTGTTGGCATCAAATTCAAAATGGGCATGTATTTTTCAAAAAACAATAAAGCTTCTCTGTTTCAACATTGGATATGATGTCTTTGTACTAAATTCAATTAAATATAGAGTTTAAATGATTTGCACATCATTGCATTTTGTTTTTATTTACATTTTGAGCAGCGTCCCAACTTTTTGGGAAATGGGGTTGTATTTTTCCTGTTGTAGCATTGTACAATAGTTGATTAATAAACAGATTAAAGCTTCACAATGTAAGATGTTTTTGTTAGAACTGAAAGAAGTAGCATTACTGAATTAGGAGGAAAAGGGAGGCTAAATCAACATATTGATGAAGATATGCTGACAATAGTAGATAATTCACTTATATCCTTAGTAGACATGTCTTTCACCAAGTTTTGACTGAGTTCTTTTTGAATACTCTTTCAACGCACTTGCATTCATCATATCCTTCTCCTTGTAGAGGTCTGAAGCACAACGTCTTCCACACATTGCGTGCAATTACACATTTCTACCAGAGAGGCCTCCAAATCCCCATATCTTACATAGTGTAGCTTAAATTAGCATTAATTTTAAAAAAACCTTAACAAGAGTTTTACTGGCAAGAGAGTTTGTGTATTTATAGCATTATTAACTTGTAGCATTGCTAGTAATGCATTTTTTTACATAGTAATTGGAATAAATCAATAAAATTAGAAGTCCCAAAAAGCCTACCTGTAAAATGGACTGAGCCATCTAAAACAGTGGGGTTGACATGAAATACTGCTATAGGAAAATAGAATGTCTGCATTCTCTGAGAGCGCAGACTTTAACTCCTGTGTGAATGAAAGCACCCCTGCTTTTTTACTGCTGCCTCATAAGGTCACTGGCTTTGTGGTTCCACTGTGGGTTCAAAGCCATGATTAATGTCGTGCAACAATGAACTCTTGCTAGCCTTTGTTTTGAAGTGTGAAGATCACAAATTGTTAGCCAGTGTTGAAATATTAAGTTTCCCATCTCCACCCATATAACATCCCAAAAGGAGCAGTGGAAGTAAGGGCATAGGTGTCAAAGGCAAGGCCCAGCCATCTGCTGTGCTCTTTGTAAAAGGATGGCAATATTTTCACTCTTTGGGACTAAAAATTTGCTAGCATGGCAAGAGTAAAGTGTCAGTGGGAGCACTAAGGTGGCTGCCTAGGCACACCTTTCCTGATCAGCCCCTCACACCTCAGGCCATTTTACTTTAAAATTACAAATGTTGGAATGATGAAATAATAAATTTAAAATAATCATTTAGTGATGGTTAATATGTTTTATTCAGGCATTCAGTGGCTGTTTTGAGGTTTTCTAAAATGAAAAATATCATAGTATCAGAACCTATTAACCAGGGATATTCAACCATGCTCTATCATACAATAAAGTACTGCAAAGACATACATAACTATGGCGCTATAATTATTCACAAAGCTTTTGTAAAGATCCAAGGGCTTAGAGGCCAACATTCTATTTTAAACGCCTTTTCATGTCACACTAATTTTCAGCTTTCCTACTATAATCACTGCTAATCTGTTCGACCATTGGTCTTTAAAGCCTCCCAAGGTCTCTGTCATGCCTCAGTCTGAGAAAGAAGCCGTTTTACAAATGTTATACGCTCCTTTGTTTCCCCGCCTGATTTAATCAAGCCCAAAGTTCCTTCAGGACTAAAGTTGGCATTCATCTTAAACCTAGCAGTGTAGATGTAACCTCTAGATCTACACTGCAGTCAAAGATGTACTCATTTCCATCTGAGCAACTTTTAGCACCTTTTACCGAATGATCATGATAAAGATTTCTGACATGCATTGTGTGCAAGGGAGCATTTAAAATGCGAGCCTTTGCTCTTACCTACAGTGAGTCACAACCACAGCCCTCAGTGGGCGAGTGTGACTAATTAGGTATAGAATGCTATTTATACATGACAGGGCCTTTAGCAATTTAAGCTCATGGGTGGCACAGCGGGGAGAAACGGCAGGCATTGTATATGGACCATCAGACTCGCTATGTCTTATTCAGCCCTAAAGCAGAGGCTGCCACTTTAAAGACTTCAAACATCTTAGCAGGTTAGTAAAAACAAACAACAGCTGCCGTTATGGGAAAACTACCTATTCTGTTCACTTTACTCAAATCCACAAACTAAATAATCTCTAGAGGAAATGAGAGATTAGTATACATCAAGAGCAGTACTTTGTATGGTTATATACAAACCCTATTTCCCAAAAAAGTTGGGACGCTGTGCAACATGTAAAAAAAAACAGAATTTGATGCCAGCAACACACTTCAAAAAGGTTGGGACGGGGGCCATGTTTACCACTGTGTTGCATCACCTCTTCTTTTAATAACACTCCGTAAGTGTTTGGGAACTGAGGAGACCAACTGCTGTAGTTCTAAAAGTGACATGTCTTACCATTCTTGTTTGATATAGGATTTCAGCTACTCAACAGTTTGGGGTCTCATCTGTTGTATTTTTCATACTGGGTGACAGGTCTGGACTGCAGGCAGGCCACTTTAGCACCTGGACTCTTTACTATAGAGGCATGCTGTTGTAATACATGCAGAATGTGGTTTGACATTGTCTTGCTGAAATAAGCATGACCTTCCCTGAAAAAAACGTCATCTGGATGGCAGCATGTGTTGCTCCAAAACCTGTATATATCATTCAGCATTAATGGTGCCTTCACAGATGTGCAAGTCATGCCATGCTCACTAATGCACCCCCAGACCATCACGGATGCTGGCTTTTGAACTGTGTGCTTATAACACGCTGGATGGTCCCTCTCCTCTTGGGCTGCTCTTTTTATACCCAATCATGTTAATGACCTGTTGCCATTAACCTAATTAGCTGTGAGATGTTCCACCAGGGTTTTTTTTAGCAATACATAATTTACCAGTCTTTTGTTGTCCCATCCCAACTTTTTTTTATGTTGCTGGCATCAAATTAAAAATGGCCATTTATTTTTTAAAAAACAGTTTCATCATTTGATATGTTGTCTTTATACTATTGTCAATTGAATATAGGGTTCAAATGAGTAGCACATCATTGCATTCTGTTTTTATTTACATTTTGCACACCATCCCAACTTTTTTGGAAATTGGGTTGTAGTTACAGAAACTTGACCATGTAGCATGCACCAATGTTGAAAGATACACAATACTGCATTTTTGAAGCACACTTAAAAGATGGAATAAAATTAGTCAAAGAATTAAGTCAAAATTAGAAATAATCTTGTTACTATTAGTAGTGCTTCAAATGAAAATTGCTTTTTTATGATTTAGCTATTAACTGATTAGTATATCGTACTTTGCTAATATATCTTAGATTTTTAGAAATCAAATCATTAAATGAGAATGCGAAAACAAGCAAGAAGCTAAACAAGCAAACAAATAAATCTAACATCATAGACCAGAACATGAAATTCTGTGACAAAGCCCAAAATCTCACATTTCACCAAGATTTGACTTAATTTGATCATCGTCAAATTACTTTTAAAAATACACTGAATGCACAAATGTGACTAGAGGAACTATTTACACAGTAAATATAAATAATAAATTAAAACAAATATAGGCATTACATTTGTAAGAAAATACATTACTGTGCAAAAGTCATAGATCACCCTTTCGTTTATAACATTTCCGTTCAAAACAGCCGTTAAGTACAAGTTTTTCATTTTTCAGAATCAGGAAAAAAACACATATTTAACAGAAAATTACACAGAAGCCTCAACAACTAAATACCACAGAACTGAAACGATAACGTCTTGTTTTTCAATATTTAATGTATCCAACATTTGCCCTTTGTTACAACTTTTATTCTTTTTTGGAAGACTTGCTTTCAATTTTTCAAAGACATCTGCACGCTTCTTGTAAACACCTATAAAGTTCAGTCTTAGAAGTTGGTTACATTTTCTGCTTCTCACGATCCAGTAATCCCAGTTACAAATTTAGTCCATAAAACATTACTTCACATTTCAAATGTCCAGTCATGGCGTTCTAGTGTATATCTTCTTTTCTCAGTAAGGGCTTCTTGACAGCTACACATCCTTTCAAACTCATAGTGTTGAGTTGTCTTCTCACAGTGGAAGGATGGACAGAAACACCTGTGGATTTTTTCAGATCTGAAGGGAGAGTGGAACTTGATTTTCTCTACAGAATGAAAGTGTGAAGTACTGTTTTTCTGATGGTGACAGTTTTGATCATCTTGGGAATTCCATTTCTATATCTTTCATCAAATTCTGAACTCCAGTTTGGAAACATTTGCTTTCCACTTACTTTTCTTTGACTTTACATTTTCTTTATGCAAGTGGATTATCTTAGATCATCTCTGAAATATCTACTGGCTGGAAATTAATAAAACAAAAAGAGTGCAAACTTTCATATCATTGTGACTGATTATAATACTAGATTGTAACATTCCAAAGTTAATTTCCCCAGTTGTGGGACTAGTAAAGAATTATCTTATCTTATCTTATCTTATCTTAATGTAGCTGAATCACCACCTTCAATATCAACATACTGAGCCATATTTACACTCTTAGACATTACCGAGTGTCCAATACTGAACCCAAACCAGCACAAAGTGAAAGACGAGATCTTGAAAATTATACAAAAACAAACTTTTGGAAGGTTAAGTGTTGTAAAGGTTAGGCCCTGAAAATGTTCGAAAACAAATAGTCTGATTGTACAAAATGATCTTGTTGGGCTGTACTTTAGGTAAGTAATAGAAAAGATTACACTGTATGGAGGTGCAGACAAACACACACACACACACACACACACACACACACACACACACACACACACACGTGTTCAGGCAGGACAGAAGAAATGTGAGGTTTTGCCGGGTTACTGAGAACAGACCCCTGTCCAGTGACAGACTGCTGCTGGTGCAGTGGGCAGCCCCAGGCTTTTATGAAAGGTGTAAAAATATCAGCCTGCTCCAAGATAAACTCTCTCTCTGGAGTCCTGACATTTACCCTGGCTGAGGCCGGAGGGCTTGCTCTTTACCTGGAGAAAAGCCTCATTGATGCGAACTGCCGAGGCTTCCGGCCCTGTTTGAAGTGCGCTGGGCCTGCGGGTCACGGGGAAACACTGGCTTTTTTCCGCACTGGCCAGTGTGTTGGGGGCTACCCCTGTTTACACAGGAACGTGGAAAAGCCTTTAGGGAGCGTGTGCTTATTCATGCGCAAATTAGAGGGGAAATCTGTTTTCAAATGAGGTTTTCTGACACGAAAAGGTTTTTTTTAGCCACCAATGGAAACCCTTGCTGTAAATGTAATGGTCATAGTTTGCCCTTTTACGTTATAGTGAGATGTTTATGTGCAGCTTGGGGTTTACACTGAAAAAACAAAATCAGAATACTGTATTATGACTATTTAATGTATTTTTTAATCAAATTTATGCCACGACATGAAAAAGCAGCACTGTCACTTTCAGCTGTCATTTGCAACATTCATTTTTTGCATTCTGCCTCCTCAGCACGTGTTGCATAAGCCATTGTCTCACCGTGTTTCTGCACTGAGTAGAAAGCCAGTTGAGGATTTATTTTGGGGTCCTGTGTTTTTTTAGGAGCAGAGCTTTTGGTGGTTAACACCAGCATTGAGAAAACCAGCAGCACAAGAACAGAGCTGCACACAACAAAAAAACGGCTCCTGTGCAGAGATTTCTTTGGCACCTTTAGCTTCAGTCACTGATGATTTTATCTCCAATTTCTGTATTTACTTTTAATTAGAGATGACACAATCCTGTTTGTTCTTTTCTGATACTGATACCAATGTTGAAATCTCAAGTATCACCCAATATCAACACTTATCCCATGTTTTTTTCTCTAAAAACTCTGTACTACGTTTTAAAATGAGCTACTGCTGGAGGTGTTGTTCACTCAGTACAGACCCTCAGAGAGCCCTGAATGGAGATCTAAACAGAAACTTCAGCAAGGCAAGACCTAAGCTAAATTTGCTGCACAGTTAGTGAGTCTATTTTGTATGTGAAAAATGAAAGAAGGGGCCACTGGAATCAGTAAACACTTGTTTATGTTGTGTGTTTTCTACAGTAATTCTTTGTGCCAAAATATGTCTCCATCTTTAGGTTGCACTGGATGAAAGAAAAATATTAACCTTGTCACAGGTGCTACTAAATAGGTGTATTTCTTCTTCTTCTGCATCTTCTTTACATGATTTCAGTGTTAAATAAAAAGTGCATTGGACTTTATGTGAAGGTTTCAGTGTGTTACATCCATAAAAAGATGATTTGGTCAACCCTCTAAACCAAGGGTTCCCCACCCAGTTTTCAGGGCCCCCTAGACAGTCCACATTTTTCTTTCATCCCTATGTTGGGTTAGAGTAAAATCATGGATGGTCTGTGGGGCCCTGAGGACCCCTTACAAAAAAGTTACATATATTTCACAAGTGAAGGGTGCAAAAAAACCCAAGAGTTTACAAGAAAATGTAGCATGTGTGATCACATGTGACAAGAAACAGCATATATGAACATTTTTTCACACGACATTCTGAAAAATAACGTAAAGTGTGCAAGATGTGTTTATTCAACATCATCATCATCACCATCACCTTTAACCGCTTAGTCCAGATAGGGTGGCAGTGATGTGTTTATTCACGTGAAAATTCATGTGTTTTTCTGTAAGGGCCAGCGTAAGAACCACTGCTCTAAATGTTAAGGAACCCCACACTCTTAAAAAAGTTGTTCTTTCAAAGGTTATTTAGTAAAGGGAATGGTTCTATTTAGAACCACGAGTTCTATATAGAACCATTTCTTGCTTAAATGGTTCAATTTCATGCTTAAATTAAAATAGTTCTTCAGATTGATATGGAATGTGTTGTATATGGTTCTATATGGAACCTTTTTGAAAATGGTTGTATATTGCACCCAGAAGGATTCTTCTGTCATTACAATGTCAAGCTTATAACAACAGGAGAACCCTTTTGGTGCTATATTAAACTGTGACATGTTCTCTATCTGAAGAACCATTTCACTACGCAAAGAACCATTTAAACATGAAATGGTTCTACATAGAAATAATGGTTCCAAGCAGAACCATTTATGGACGTGTAACATCCATAAAAAATGACTTGATGTGAAAAGACTTCAAGACAGCTAGACATCAAACTATGTGAATGAGCAATATGCTGTTTCTAATGTGTTCTCCCTGTACCAGCACACCAGTGTAGCATTCAGAGTGTTTAAAGTATATTCAAACTGGGATTGCAGTGTCAAATAGCAGACCGACATGCACAACTCTCATGTATTTAAATCGGAAAGAAAAAGTAAATTCTACTTATCAATAACGATCCATAAAATGAGAAGTGGCTCAGCCCTATATATCCCTACATAACTTACATATTATAAGATTAATGACTGAATAGTAAACTGAGGATTTATAATTTCTATTCCACTTCAGTCTTGCAGTTGTATGAAAACTATGTCTGTTGTCCCAAAGAAACCCTATAAATAGTAACCCTGTAAAATAGTAACTTTTGTAAGAGAAGAAAAAACTTTCATAACTTTAATGTACGTCAATGTAAGAAGATTTAATTCCAAGTAAATCTGGACCATTTCTTTTGGGTCTGTTCATCGTGAATTTTGAAGGTTGACGTTAACAGGGAAGCTATTCAAATTGGCAGCAAACTTTTTGGTTCTTCAGCAACAAATGACACTGAAATAACTCAACTCTAGCAGCTCTTGAGGACTTTGGTGCTGTTTCAGCACTTCCTAGCTGAAGCTTTAACAAAGACTGCGTCTGAGAGATGAAAAAAAAATCAGCTCTGAGTTTGCAGTACATCCCACACCTGCTGCTGGACTACATACTGACTCAGCTGACATCAGTTACTTCCTCTATCAAAACACCACGCCATTAACCTGACACACAAAGTCTACCAAAGATGGCGGCTGACTCATCAATCTCCTGCTGTCACTGGACTACTAGACCTTCCAGCACTGTGGCAAAGAGCTGTCAAAATCTCAAAAGCCCTAAACTGACAGGCAAGCCACTGGTTCACATGCACAGGCCACCATCGAGGTGAATTTATTACTCTTTCCCTCTCAACGTCTTATGTGTTCATTTGTCATTAAATAATATATGAAACCCATTTTTGGATTTCTACATGTGCCCTCTCCTTCCATTCATTTTGCTTTGCTTGGAGACAAAACGCTCACAGTTACATAAGTCTTTCAAAAGTCCAGAAGGTGCTGCAGGACACGCTAGTTTTGCTCTATTTGCTTTAAGACCCCCTCGGCCCACTGTGCCTGTTGATTCTACCTCTCGTGAGGAGGAGCCCACAATAAGCGGGAAGGTTTCCTACATTAATATAGCGCGTTCCTCTCCGCTCTGAGGCCTGTCACTATGATAAGGCCTGGCCAGCACTCGAGCGTGGCTGTGATTGTGCTGGCAGAGGCCTCAGGCTCCTCTGTTTTCACAGAGGCCGTCACTTTCCCAGATCCTCACCCCGTGGATGTGTTTTCAGCATGCCCAGCAGGTCCCTCATCCTCCACAATGGCAGCTTCATTCACAGGCTGAGAAGGCCAGCTGGTGTGAGAGCTAGCAAAATAATGGCTTTATCTGCTCCAGCCCACTGACCTGCAGTGGAAGCACACGTGACACCCCGCAAACCTGAAGCAAGGATCTGTGGGGGGAAAGAAAAAAGTACTGGGAAAAAAAATACAGGGCCATTTGAGGGACTATAAAAGGGTATTATGACCAGGCCTCAGGAGAAGAGTGAGAGGAACTCTTGAAATGGTTCAACAGCACACAACCACAAGAACCAAAGCCAGCACATTTCAGTGCAAAATTCACTTCCAGTAAGCGTTTACTCTGGTGCCACTTTGTTAAAGATGAAAATCATCACCAGCACTGAGTCTAAAACTGGCGGTCATGCTCTTGGCTATATTACATGTTAAAATAAAACCTGTCTATTCATACTGTGAGGTCTTTTTATAACTACATTTTGCTTTTCAATTCATTTCAGACCAGACCAGTGAAATATGCCCTACCAAAATAATTGTCATTGCTAGTATGACCTTTTGTGAGTTTAGCTTGGTACGAGTTTAACGTCTCTCTGTTGTTTCACATTTTGCACTTGAGTGCTCATTTCACTCTTTAGTCTTGACGCAAGTCAAAATATATCAGTGGTTTCAGCCATCACCCATTATCTGCACTTCCTGCAGCATTTTGCATCACAGCTACGGAGTTGATGTTTACTTCATGTTTGTGTGTGAGTCTTTGAAACCCGAGTACACACTCAGAACTGCACTCACACTGTCAGATCAAAGAGCATGGGT
Organism: Colossoma macropomum; assembly: GCF_904425465.1. Taxonomy (NCBI): domain Eukaryota; kingdom Metazoa; phylum Chordata; class Actinopteri; order Characiformes; family Serrasalmidae; genus Colossoma; species Colossoma macropomum. Next base: position 17,201,888 of record NW_023494791.1, on the reverse strand, counting down.
CACTGTATTGCATACTCCTCAAAACTTATTCCCCTCTTTTGATTTCATTTGATTTAGGGAAGGCCATTCAACGCTAGAGATTGTTTACACCATCAGCAATGCTCCGAGCTCAGGGAGAGGTTAACAGACAGGGGAAAGCAGGGCATTCGGGTCAAGGCAAACATGCACAGAGAGCAACAAGGCCTCATCCAACTTTCAACATGAGTACTAAATTACACTGGCCTTTCACCTTGGTTAGTGCTAGATTAATGTGAGGCATTATCTACAACAATACTCACTCAATCATTCCTCTGAGAGGACAGACCCAGCTGTCCCTGATTATTCACTGTTTGTGTAGAGACAATCCAAAACACTGAAAGTGCCGGTGTTGTTGTCTTGTGTATGAAAATATGTTACATTAAAAGGCCCATATTCTACATTTTTTTGTAATTTCTTTTCCCTGAAGGCAACTGTTTAATGCAGCAAAGTTCATTTTTATGAGTTAATATTCTCACCTCTCCTTGTTGCTTAGACTTAAACAGACTGTTTTTGTTACTGTGCCTTTAAAACTAACTAAGCTGTGTTCCAATTGGCTTCCTTGTGTTGTACTTCATTCAAAAAACACTCCTTATCTCTTTTGTGTGAATGAGTGAATCTTCTCTCCTGTAGGCTGAATAGGCAGACATATGTAAACGTATTGCTTTTTTGTGAAATCACAAAAGCAAAGAGTTCAAAATGGTCTGTTTTGCTGCTTAGTTTTCATATATGGACTGGAGTACTAACAGTATGTTTTAAACTTTCACTGTGTCTACATTTTTCTGTGATATTATGTTACATCATATGTTACATTGTCAGCTTCATTAAATCACACATTGATATGTTACATGAATATATGTCACATCACGAGTCTTGTTTAATTGTGAATTCATATACTGTGCATATTTACCAGTAAGTAATTGAATAAAATTCTCACTATATTTGTATAACTACTACATATGAAGCAAGGATGGAAGGCAGAATAAAACATACAAATGACATAACTGACATATTACAGATCTGAGCAGCTTGACGAAACAATCCTGGACAAATTCTTTCTCTTGTCTAGATAACTCCCCAGCAGGAAAGACCTGTACTGTCTCTTTCTTTCAGACACCTTACTGACCACTCTCTGATTTGGCTGTAAATGAATGAGAGGCACATTAGAAATTAAACCAGTGCACTATTCCCGTTTGTTGGAATATTACTTCTTGTGGGCTATTTTTTCTGTTTTTTTCTTCTCCTTTTACTCACAGTATGACACAGCAATCCTAGAAAATGTTTATTGTTGAGTTTTCCTTTTGGAAACTGGAACATGCTGCCTTTTCTTCATTTTTACAGAGCGACTGAGGAAGGTGGTGGTATGAGATTTTGTGTACAGTATGAATGTGTATTCCTTAAATGAAGGTCTGGAGGCTGCTTCTGGAAAACATCCTGACATAACACCTTGCTAAAGCTTCTTGTCCAAACTGCCTCTGGCCCTGGGTCTCCAACATGGTGGTCTAGACTGTGGGCCTACACTCTGCTGGAAACTGAAATATCACTGGAGACACATGGCCATAATCTCTTCTTCTGCTGGGCACTCGAAATATGCAGCGTAATGCATGTTCATCACAGAATGAGGCCAACATAAACTGTTCTAATACAAGAATAGATCTACAGAACCAAAGCAGCATCTGCTCACAAGGCTGAAAGAATTTCTGCCTCAAGACTTAAAGCAACAGTTCAGGTTTGCGGTAACATTCAATGATTTTTAATCTCAGCGAGCCTTTGGTAGAGTTTTCTGCCTGATTCTTTAGTGGTCTGCAGTGTCAGGGGGTAATGGGGTACAAAGTAAGATGTTACAGTAATGTTTTCCTTTTTTCCTGTAATGAGGTGGTGTAACACATTACAGCTTACATTCTTGTAAATCATGTTACAGTTACGGACTTGATTAGAATTATGTTACTTTCTTTATGTCTCATTACACATGATGCACTTAAAATATGAATTATTTCTATATGCTTGTCCTTGTGTGTGATTTTGCAATCTGCTTGACTTTGAACATGAGCAGCACCAGCACCAGCACTTTAGGTACTGTGAAACATTGTTCAGTGCATCTAATCATGTTAATATGAAACTGAAGGATAAAAACCCCAGTGCTGAGGAAGAGAAAGACGAAACCTCGCTTAAACAGACTTGATGCGTTTTTAGTTCAGATACAGTTCTGCAAGCTTTATATCCATAGATTCAAGATTGTACTTTTAGGCAGCAGTTTTTGGACTGTTGATTCTGGCCTGTTTCTTTCTTAAACAGCATCTGTCATTTTTAATTTTAATTAGCATGGCTAGCTGCAGGAATACGGACTGGCCTTTTACAGGATTTTTACTGTGATTGGATGTTTCTTTCTAAATACATTACTGAAAAGAACTTTTCCTGTGGATTTTCGCTTTTCAGTTGGTACACATGCGTATGGGTGTTCCAGAGTTACATAAAGGTAATGAGTAATTAGATTACTTGTTCAAGAAATATAAGTGAAGTAAGCCCACTGCAGTTTAAAACAAGTAACTGGTAATTTGTACACTCACACAATCATTTCTTTGCTGAACGGAATTGAATTATAAAAAGTATTTACACACAATTAAATGTCTTTCCCTCAAAATATGTTGAAAACAAGCTAAACTTAATCTGCTGTCACATTTCCATCTCAAATCATTACAGTTCACTGAACCTAATTTACCGGTGTTGATTTAACTTACATTGGTCCAACTTATCTCACAACAGCTGATTTAGAAGTGGACGCTGTAGTGGCCAGCCAGTTTAGAACCACACTCAACAATAGAGAAAGTGGAAACACCAACAAGAGAAGACGGACTAGGAGGAAAGGCAACACAGACATGGTGAGTAAAACAAGGGAAAAGACACACTCAATATGCAAATAGATGGGACAGGAGCTAATAAAATCTTTGAACACAAGAAATAATCAAAAACATCCCCCTAATTCAACATAGTAATGCAGAAAATATCCTATTTTAAGAACAACAGACTTAATTCATTTGGGTTTGTGTCTAATGATAGCAGTGGGAAATACCATGAGAAAAACACAGTTCATTCTCTTTTGTTTGACTTGATTGAATTTGGTTGATGTAATGTTTGGCATAATTACATTTTTTCAACACTATTTCTTTAAGAACATTTTAAAAATGGGTTACGTCAAGTAACATCAACTTTTTTTTTCTTAACATATACAAGAACCAGTTTTTTGAGTATAATGGATTAACATTTTTGAGCAACTGGTGTAACTGAAGGCTTGCTATGACGTGCAGAAGGCATTTCTCTTTTATTTATATGTGGAATACACTGTATAATAATACATATAATAATATGTTTTATTTTCATAGGCATCACCTGGGATTGTAAAATGACTGCTGTAGGTTCTCTAGTTTATGTGAATTTTACTGAGCCAGTAACGGCTGTCATAGAAGTAGCGGAAGGAAGGGCAACAGCTGAGCTAGAATACTAAAGCATTTTTTATTTTTATGAATAATCAACATTGTCCTGCTGTTAAGGATTTTTATGGCCCTCACATGTGCGTTCTATTATCACATCCTTTTCCAGAATTTTGGCACGCTGTTATTGTAGCTGTAAATATGATCCCGTCTTCATCACGCTGGCCACATTTGAGCTGATCCAGTCAGGAGCCTGTAAGCTGGAGCTTGGAGCACAGACATGCACAACTGCCCCAGTGCCAGAACGGGTGATTGTGTGGTGGTGGGGGTGACTTTCTGACCTGTTCACATGGCTAATAAAACATTCATAGAGGGAGAGGAATTCCACTGTATAGTTTTCCCCTGTCTCTGATGTTTGGAATCCTGTGGTGACCCCATAGAGAGCGCCATTCTGTCTGCAAACAAAGGCCTGCTGTTCCCCTCCGTATCATCATGGGCTAGACCAACACCGCCAACTGCTCGCCGCTAAGCTAATCAAATATTTTTCTTCCTTCACAGAATTTGTCTCAATAAGTAGTTTTTTTGTGTGATTTTTTTCCCCCCACCAAATTCACCATGTTCGGCATTGTACCACAGTTCATGCAGGTGGCCAAGAGTTTTGTGAGGCCTCTTGTGTTAATGGAGGGGGAAAGATTGACTTCAATTGCTCTTGTGATTGCCTGCCTTTGCCCCGATTGCCTGGCTGGAGTATGTGGAAAAATGCCCTTAAAACCACCACAGCAGCCCTCTCTGTTATTATTTAGTTTTTAATTGGTTTGTGACACTGTAATGTTTCACTTTAATTGCGTTCCACCTCCGTCCACAAAAGCCAGAGACTGTTAAAACAATAAAGGCTCTCTCTGTGTATTATCCCTGAGAACGATTTGAGATAGCTGCAGACAACAGCTTCATACTGAAAGAGCATTTTGAAGTGTGCTTAAGTTTAATTGCTCGGCGCAAGGGCCTGTTCCAGAAAATAAACAATGGAAGTCGGTCGTGTTCCCGCAGAAGTGATGTCTGTTTACATTTCTGACACCAAAGCTGAAGGTCTGTGTTATTTCTCTCAATAGACACTTTATGTTGAGGAGAGCCATCAATGTTTTGTTTTCTATTAACTATGATGGCTGATCATTTTTTTGTGGCCTGTGTTTAAGAAAAGTCATTCAGTGGCTCCGGCTCTTAACGTTTCCCAGCAATGAGAAAAGAAAGGGCTTCTCAACAGCCCCAAAATATAAAAGACTTGATTTCTGGGGGAGTAACATAATCCCTTTGGAATATGAGCTACTTCTGTTTGCAGTGCGAGCAGTGGGTTTTGGGGGTCCTTGAATGCATCACCCCCTTGTGTGAAACCATAGCTGTCCACTGATATGTGTTTGCAAATAGGAAAATTCAACAAGGCAGCTTCCAAAGCCACAGGCTTGGTGTTGTATTTACATCGACACAGTTATATTCATTAAAGTCTATACTGTGAGCTGCTGTTTCCTGAACATGTCCCAGAGGCCCATGACCTTCACCTTCACAAAAAGCCCTTAGCCCCCCGAGGAGCCAGCTAATGGCGAGACGGAAATTTCACTCATAAGACTGGACGCTAAATCGTTTAATTGTTCCTCTTTTTGCAGAAGCGTTATTTGTTCATGGGATTTCCATTTTGTTGTGATATACATCATGAAAGAATGCAAATTACTGTACATTGTTTAGCATCTAGTGCACACTCTTGAAACAGGTTCATCTCCCCATTAACCACATGCACTGATTAATATCCTTATGACTTACATAATGTTTGACACAGTAACCGTGCCACCTGATGGACTCTAGTGTTACATTAGTCAGAGAAAAATCATTTTTAATTTCCTCTCACCAAATCCTTTGGTTCTTTCATGCTTTTCTGAGCTGGTTTCAGGAGCAGAATCATGAGAAATATTCAAACAACTTCAACACAGTATCCTGTGACATTTTTACAAAAGTCTGATTCTTTTTAGTGGACGAAAAGAGCAAATTCACGGTCTGTGATTGGAATCATTGGCAGATACTTTTTTATAATACAAGATCATTTTGAATGACCGTAATGCTAAGTTGCCTTCGTGGCCAACACTTAACTGGAAACATATGAGGAAATGTCCAAGTAAAACTTTTCTTGTAGTAGAACAATTGTAAAATGCCTGTTCACATTTTGAACTAAGAAAATAAACTGTTACGCTAACAACTTGGATCATACAGAAGCCATAACATTCTGAAAAAAGTACCAACAAACTAACTAAAAGCAGAAAAGGGAAAGTTGGAATGTTTGAGTATTTCCTCAGTAAGCAAAGCTATAGCCATGGGCAAGTCTACTTAGATTGATCACAGGCAGACCTAACCAAATGGAGACACAATACTTCTCAAGCTGCAGTTAAGATAATGAAATTTGATTTGTGTTCTGAGAGTGCTGTTATTATATCAATTAAATTATTTTGCACTCTGCTAAGCTCCACCTTATTTTCACTGCCCTTCAATCACTGTCTAATGACCATTGTTATCCACCATTGCCTTGAGCCTTTAGTTATTTATCAGTGCACCAGAGTTTGACGTTCCTATTGTAATGAAAAGATGTTCCTCAGGGACCTGTTAAAGTGAGGCTCCATCCCAGTAAAATAGATCATGTTGTTTTCTACCCATCCAAAGCAAAAAAAAAACAATTACTATTATTACCACACAAGCTGATATGGGGTTTGTCAAAATGTCAAATCAAACGTCTACTTAAATGCATTGAATCATCAAAGGTGAGACATAAAGGGCCTGAAAACATTCTTCATGCCCATCATGGCAGTATGCTTTAGCCTAGGATGATTTGGTTTAGGTTTAAGAATGCTGTGTTGTTTCTCCTCATTTTTGTACATCTCAGCTGTCTGATTTCTCTCCATTGGGCAAAAGTTGTGCCTGTCTTGAGTGGACACATTATTTATAGTATATGCGAAACCAGTATTTTAGCTGATTACAGTTGTTAGGGCAGATGCATTGGAATAGGTAGGGTGGTCACTACACTGCTTTCATTAAAAGGCTATAACTTAATGTTACGACATTGCGCTACATTGCGCGTTTGGAAATTTTATCTACCAAGCTGGCCTTGTCACTTTTTCACAGGCCTACCCAACAATGTACTTTTTAGCTAAGCACAGTTTTTTGTTGACTGCCCTGAACAAATAAATATCACCCTCATAAAACAGTTTTCATACTGCAACCAAGAAAACCTTCTAAAAGGTCAACCAGTTCCTGCAACCAATGTGGATTTTTTTCATTCCTTTTCATGTGGAGGACTCGGCTGCAGCCTCTCTGACGCTGGTTTGCTGATCCATTTGGGAATATCAGGTGTAACTTAAGTCTAATGTTCACCATTACATAGCAATTTACTCAAATAGCCTCGGATCTCATGCTCAGTGACGTCCCTTTGATTAACCCTACTGCTCAACAGCTGAACTGAGTGTTACTGTGAGACTGAAGCTTGCTCAATTATTCACTTCAATCCGTGATTCCTCAAAAAAGACAGATTTCTTGCTAACGAAAAGGGCTTTCGTTTACATCCTGCTTTGAGATGAATGACCGCACCTAATCCAGTCTGTTATTTTCACTGTATGGAGGGAGGTCATATCATAACTGTGTTTAGGTACTTTGGAGACCTGTGGGTTTGACTGATATGATATCAGCATGAACTGTGCTAAGACCTCTATATGAGACATGTCTTCCAGGGATACAATCATCTTCCCACTCTGTTAGAGCCATCAGCTGTGGTGTTCAAGGCATAAAACGTGATCTCCCCTGACATGCAGAAGCCTGAGAATACGTATCGGATGTAGGATAATAAAAGAAATGAACTGGCATACATTTTTACACAGTCATAAATAACAAACAGTGGGACTGGTAAAAGAGGTCCAGCGTCTTTGCTTGTATCGCCATATCCCCATGATAGCACTTATCAGATTTATCTCCTGCTATGAGTCTTCTTGTAGCGGCCTATATTTTACAGACTCAATGAATCTGAATACCCAAAGGTAGCGTTACCCTTTCTCCCCCTCTCTGTAACCCTGGCAGTCTATATATTTTTATTGGCAAGTCTTTTAAACAGCCCTACTTAAAAAAAATAGACAGGTAAAGAAACGTGTTGAATGTGTCTAGACGTTTGAGGTTGGGTTGGTTAGTGAAGTTGTTTTGATCTGCATGCAGGGTATGATCAGGCGTCTTTTGTGGTGTATTGGTAAGGAATGCTTTTTAGAGGGTTTGAATTGAAGTACTGCAAAGTGTGTTTTGATGGTTTGCTTATTAGTGAGTATGAGGCCACATGAACTTGAACTAACAGCAAAGGCAGTTATCATGAGGTTCTTTTCTGTGGCATGGTTTGCTGTGGGGGTTTCATAAATTACAGAGAAACTATTTGTTAGCAAAAGTGTGTAGGGTGTAAAGTCATAGCAAAGTCATTTGGCATGATGATTCACTGTCTGGGAGTACATAGGCACCCTGATTTTGTGGGGAAGCTGCATCAGATCCTTAACGTCAGCTCATCTCATCTCATCCACTTTTATTCAAAACAGAACAGCTTGGCAATGTAGATATGCACCCTACAGTTATACATGGGCTTCTGTGACTGGCAGTTCCTGAGAACATAACACACCATATTTTTATTGTAAGCCAATCAGGATTCACTAAGTCTTCTCGTAAGTGTTCTCCTCTAAGTGCATTGAAACAGAAGCTCAGATGACAGTTGTGTCCTGGTTTCCGTTCTGATGGTCTGATGGTTCTGCGGTGCATTAGGAAAAGACCTACTACCTACAACTACAACTGCAACTACTGCTACTACTATTAATAGTAATAATTTTAGCAAGAATAATTGTGCAAAGAGCTTGAAGCGCTTTACGCAAATCAAAAAATACAAACAATATAAAATAGATCATGTTGTTTTCTACCCATCCAAAGCAAAAAAAAACACAATTACTATTATTACCACACAAGCTGATATGGGGTTTGTCAAAATGTCAAATCAAACGTCTACTTAAATGCATTGAATCATCAAAGGTGAGACATAAAGGGCCTGAAAACATTCTTCATGCCCATCATAGCCGTATGCTTTAGCCTAGGATGATTTGGTTTAGGTTTAAGAATCCTGTGTTGTTTCTCCTCATCTTTTTACATCTCAGCTGTCTGATTTCTCTTCACTGGGCATACGTTGTGCCTGTCATGAGTGGACAAATGTTTTAAAGTTTATTCTAATTGGTTACTATTGTTTTGTATCACTGTAGGGCAGAAGCATTGGAATAGGTAGGGTGATGACTACAGTGTTTTTTTAAAAGGCTATAACTTAATGTTATGACATTATTCCCCATGATTTCATGGGGAAGCTGCATCAGATCCTTAACGTCAGCTCATCTCATCCACTTTTATTCAAAACAGAACAGCTTGGCAATGTAGATATGCACCCTACAGTTATACATGGGCTTCTGTGACTGGCAGTTCCTGAGAACATAACACACCATATTTTTATTGTAAGCCAATCAGGATTCAAACAATATAAAGATAAATGTGAATATCCATAGTAAAAAGTGCTTTCAAACACACATACTGTTGTATGCAAGTTTGGGCATCCCTGAATTTTTAAGTGAAAAGAAGTAATTGCAACCACTGCAACAAACTATTTTTAAAAATAATATTTTTCTGTAACTGTTAATGCATGGTTAATTTATGTTTGCTACACTTAAAAATGGAAAAATAAAACTAAACAGCTAAACAGCAAAAATAAAAAGTAATTATTCAAAAATTTAGACACGTTTCCATTCAAAAAGTCTCGTATCTCAGTTTAGCCATTAGGCTTTAATTGACTCGTTAGTGACTAGATTGGCTGGTCAAGAACTGACATAAGGAATTGTCAGTGGAAGACAAAGAAAAATCTGGAAGACCAAGAAAATCCTCTGATAGAACTGTTCATTTGTTGGACAAAAAGGCAAAGCAAAACCTCCATATAACAGCTAAGGTCTTGCAGGAAGGTTTAGCTAACAAAGGAGTGGTGGTGCACCATTCTACTTTGCAGCAATGCTTGAACAAACATAATCCGAATGGGTTCATCAGAAGGCAACCTTACCTGGGACTTCATTACAACAGCCAACATCTGAAACAAGTGGACTGCTGAAGTGGCACAGGAAACAATGCACAAGTAGATGGTAGAATGGGTTTCACTAAATATCAGCAACTTCTGGAAGCAAATGTAACACAGTCAGTCAAGAAACTGAAGCTGAAAAGGAGGAGGCTTCTACCCCAGAACAATGATCCAAAATATACCTTAAACTTCACCATGAACTGCTTTGAAACTTTTGGAATGGACCTCACAGTCCCCTGAGTAGGATTGCATTGAAGATCTATGGGTAGATCTTAAACCATGATGTTCATGCAGGATGACCAAAGAATATTTGCACAACTCGAAGTGTTCAGCTGGGAAGAGTGCGTGAAATTCCTGGTGAATTCCTAAAACAGGAATGGAAAGTCTCTTAGCTGGCTATAAAAAGCGATAGCAAGGTATATCTGCCAAAGGGAGTGTTACCAAGTCCTAACTAAGTAGGGTGATGAAACTTTTGCATGTCACAATTACTATTTATGTTAAAGTTAATTAAATATAAAGTAACTGTGCATTAAAATTTGCAAAAAAAAAAAAAAAAATTTTTACTTTTTTAATTTTTTAAAAAAGTTTTCTTCTCATTTTTTTCTGCAGCAGTTGTCTTTAATTCTTTCACTTCACAAATAAGCAAAACATTTAATTTTGCCCAGTGGTGCCCAAACTGTTGTGTATGATTGTAATTCAAACTATCAAACAACAATATCCATCCCTAAAAATTTTAAGAACAGACTTCAAATTGCCTGCTGCTCAGATCCTACAGTGGGAATCAAGCAGGACTAAAGGAAAAAACAAGAGAGACTAAAAAATTGTGCCATAACAAAAGTAGGTAAATTCCTTTACATAAGCTTTCATTAAGGGTCTTGTATTTACAATCCTTAATGAAGAAAAAAAAAAAAACAATAACATTTTAGGGATTGTGGACAGGTCAGACTTGTGTGAATGGTGTGGTAGAAATTTTGGTGCCCCAATGAAATGACATGTATTGTTGGTTTTCTAAGTGAAAATACATACACTTTCTCTTTAAAGAACACACTTCTGCATATTTAATACACAATTACTGTTTACTTGCTGAATTTGACAAATAGGGAAAATATAAAATATAAAATCTGACCTGTGCAAAAGTACTTTACATTTTATGCTTTTTTCAATATACAAGAAATTGTGCACTAAAAATGTCAGACAAATGTCGTATTTATGTCTCTAGTCCCGTAGAGGATGTGTTGGCTCATTTTCACCTAGAAAATCAAAACATGTAATTTGACTGTGAGTATTCCAACCTTTCCATCCAATTGTGTTATATTAGTCAAAACTAACCCAGAATCCAAAAAATGAAAAAGAACTGTTTTAAAAAGCCTTCATACTCACTATTAGAATTAAAATCAATAAAAAGCTTTTGAATAGCAGGATTGGACAGTCCTACACTTCAAAAACATTTCAGTTATGTTTATAATAACCTAAACAATCTAATAACTTTGGTTTACTCAATGAATTGAACTGTTTGTAGACAAAAGCAAATTTTCTTTTTCCTAACAGACACTAAACATTCAAAACTTTTGAGTGTGTTCAAACGTCTCCACTTGCTGAAAGGATCAACTTGAAATTTAGAGTTTCACATTTGTTTTCTTTAGCATGTGAAATGCAGATATTTGTCAGCAGTGATTGTGCTTACCAAAACCCTTCATGCTCCAATTGGCCTATAAATGGAACCTCCAGTTCCACTTAACTCTCTCACTCTGATTCGCAAGACATGATCCGAAATGAATGGGCTTCCTCTGAAACAGTCGAGATGTGGGATCAAATATCTTTATGACTGAATGGCTTTTACTAACCTCTGCAGACCTGAACACAAATACTTCAATCTAAACTCAATCTCCAGCATGTGCACCATTAATGAACGGTAATGAAAGGCAAGGCGCATTTGATGTAGACAAAATAACAGATGGAAGTGCAGAGCTGGAGAACTATGACATCGTTTTTTGGCACTTGGAAAAGCCCAAGGCAAGAACAATATTAATTCTTTAGACGTCACTGATTGATTTAACTGCAAAACTGTGAATTTCCAATTCTGCCGGAAAAAGGGGCTGAGGAAAAAAATGTTTAGTGAAGTTAGTGAAATTTCCTCAGTGCGTGGTTCTTGCTGAGAACGATTAACCTAGATTTAAGCCGAGAAATCTGAGGAACACTGATGAATAGCATAAGAAAATTTACTTAAACCATGTATTTCAATATCTTGAAAGACAAAGTTGTCCTCTAAGCATATCAATATAAACATAGGCTGGATTTGGAACCATTACATGGTTTGAATGTATGGTCTTTTGTCCGGAGTTTCTTACAAGTGGAGCCTAGGGGTCAGCACCAAAATGGCTTAGCTGTCATTTACCTCATTCAGAATGTCAACTTGTCACAGAGTCATCATCATCATCATCCCAGAATCCAGCCTACTGCTGCCGCCAAAATCACACACATACACGTACGAGCGACCCCTACCTACTATGATGTCCACGGATGTATAGAAATGCAGCTTGTATTGAGCTGCATATCTATAATGACAGTGAAAGGTTTGGCTCGCGGATGAGTAAAGCTGACATATGGTTGCCGAGAAATACCAACCTCATAGTGCGGCTTCTTTCATGAAGACATTCAGCAAGCACAAAGCAGGGTTTGTTCTGAGGCCGGACTCTACATGGAGCAAGGAGGGGTCGGTATTGAAGGATAACTAATTCTGATTGACAGGGAGCCAAAGATCAAAGCCAGGCTGGTGCAGGAAGCCCCGCGATCACAGTAGCGAGGGGTGAAATCATGTTAGCCACCACGCAGCAGAGTTTTATTACCTCTGGACCAGGACAATGGGGCACACTGCGTCTCCCCCGCGCAGCCAAATTATCTCATCCCCTCTGCTGCTGGGCCACTGGCCTTAACCGAACAGACAGAAGGGAAGCGGCCATGTTAACGGAATTCTCCCAAGGATTTGTGGGCACATCAAGGACATGCAGTCACTTTTTGGATCAGATGTATGTCTGTCTGTGCTGAAACTGATCTGTTTTATGTTGTTCTGTATTGAGGGGAGAGAAGAAAAACATACTGTTTTATCACAAGGAGAACAGGAGAAACCACTTGGCGAGACAGCAGCGTACTCTGTTTATGCTTTTGGCTTCTTTCTTTCTTTCTTTGTGTATTTTTAATCTTTACTTTTGTTTTTACTTTATTTTTTTTACTGTTTTTACATTTATTGTATTCTTATCATTGGTTTTTTTTATAGTATTTATTTTCATCTTATTTGTACATTTTCATAAACAAGTTATTATATTATCTACTAGTTAATTCTTTATAATTCTCATAGAGTTGCATGTATGTATGCATAGAAGTAGATCTATAAAACTCAGCATGTCATTTGTCAAAAAACCCTTTATATGACATTGCTTTGTACAGCATTTTGCATCAACTATTTATAGGACGATAAATTTAAATATCTGTAACCAAGAAACAGAATTTCACTGACCAACAAATGTCACTTTCCAACATTTTCAATCTGGGGTTCCACTTGCGTGCTGAAAGAAACTATAGGGAGAGCGAAACAATGAGAGTGGATACACACAGCCATTCAGACGTATGCCTAGTGTTGCGTTTGAAACTGTTCCATTGATTGCATGATGGACTAAAAGGCCCAGCATTTTGAGAATGAAGTGATTGATGAACAGCCGGATAGAGTAAAGCACTCCAGGGCTAATTGTGTTTCCCTCACATTGCCATATAGCCAATACAAACTGGGAAGGGCAAAGACAAACAGAAGGGGCAGCCAATAATTTACTTGCTCCCTTTCAGAATGGCTTGCAGTTTCTGACATTTACAGATGACTGTTTAATATATATTTGCACCAGTGCCACGCTCAATGTGCAGTCCCAATATAAAACTGGGAAAGCATGTCATTATCAGGAACAACCACATGCTCACTGTGCTCGCTAAAGGAAACATGTGAACAGGGGTAATCAAATTATATGGAGACGCTAGAGTGACTAAATCAGGGCAATTATGTATTATGAGCAGAGCATGTATGAGCTTTACAAGCAAATGATGGCCGTGGTTTAGGGGTTTAGTGGAACTCCCAGCCCAACGGGATTCTCAGTAATTGGAATGAGGGCCTTTTCTTACACTGAATGTGAAAATGAATATTTGTGTCACTGTGTGAGAGGATGTTTGAATCCATATCATCCACGTCTTTCAATAATAAGACCAATGGGTGTATTGTAATTCAGTCATAATGACGAAGTTCTGTCATTAAAAAAAACAAAAAAAACAAAACAAAAACTTTGGTCATTACCACAAAGTAAAAATACATTTTTGTGTCTTATGAACACACTGCATTAAAAGAAAGCCTCAGAAAACTGAACACTCCTTTTACAATTACCATGCAAACCACAGTGACCATTTCAAAGGCCCCTGCTCAGAGTCTGAACAATACCAAGTGCTCCTGAATCCCTTCTCTAAACAACATTCTTTTAATTATGAGTGGTTCACCACATAGCAAATGACTAAACATTTAAAAAACCAGATGGAACATACACACACTGCACTTCAAACTTCCACTTACACTGATGTGATTGTTTGTTAAGCAACCAGTGTTGTAAATCAAAAGGAAGTAATATTTTTCTAATTACGCAAAATGATTTAAGTAGTGATTTCTTCAGAACAACACTGTTTATAGACCTGGTGAGTACTTGAGTGAAGCAAAGCTTACACTTTCAACATAAATATGAAATAATTCAGATAAGTAGTAAATAATTCCATGTCTTCATTGCGTTTAAACCACTGACAGAAATGATTCTTCTACAGCAAACTCACCACTCGGTCTATGAATGGATGGGAGGCCAGCATCCAAACAGAAATAATAGAACAGTTTACAAGACCATGGGGCCTCTAGCTGTTTGGTAATAAACAACAAACATATTAAAAGCATGATTCCCACTGAGACGTCTTCTCAGCCAAGAACGTCAGCTATTTATTAACATCACTTCTTGGCAAGAGGCTTAATTAAGAAACCATTCACATTAATAAGAATAAAACAGCATGCCAAAACTTTCCTAGGTACTGATCAGCTACATTCAAGAATGGAAGCTCGTCCATGACCTGGAGTTCATTTGAATTCCTTCACCCTTGTACTCTTTTTTTTCCTTGTGTTTAAAGGAGGTGCAGTATTCTGAAGCTTAATGGCTCAGCCTACCCACAGTTCGACAATAAAAAGCTGTGAGGAAATACAGCAGAAGGAGTGCTAGTTCTCCCCACATGATTTATTCTCTGATTCACTCAGTAACAGTGTCCTAGTGGGCAAGGTCTCCAGAGTTTTACTGCAGATTTAAGACACATTCAAGTGTGAAGTGAAAGGGAATCTCCAGTGGGGTCCCCGAGGGCCAGAGGAGGTGTTTAATGGTGCACTGCCACTGAAATGGCCAGGCTTGTTACAGCCTCTCCACTGGAGCCCAGAGCTTTCACAGAACCGCATTGTTGGCATGGCGCTGCAGACGCGCCAAAGGAAAATAAATAATAAATAAATAAAAGCAGAGGTGACTGGGCCATTCTCCTGGTGGGGTGTCACGGACTGAATGCCATCAATGAAATTAGACAAAGAGAATCCAATATATTTTACAATAAAGCATCACATACACTGAAGCTAAAACTGGAAATACGCTACACAAAATGATTCGTGTATCTTCATTAGAGTCAATTCATTTCTTTTTGCTATACTACCTTAAATATAAGATGACAAATTAGTTTCTTTGGAGCAATGCCATAAAACCGGATGCTTCATTTCCAGTTCTGGAGGACTGAAGGGCCTGTGCACTTTGGTGATTTCTCTGCTCAAGCACACCCATTTAATCTGCTAGCAGATTAACTGAATTAGAATTCAATGTTTGAGTAGGAAAATCAGCTGTGCTGGTCACTGATTTGAGGAATCTTATCATAGAAGAGCTACTTTTCGTTCACTAAAGGGCCTCTCTTTGGAGTGTGAAGAATATTTTTAAAATTTTAAGAAAATCCACCAGAAATAAAGGTTGTATACCAATTTAAGCCCCTCCAACCCCCACCCAATAACCCCACATCCAAAACAAGAACGCAATTAGTAACCTTTATTTTCCAGTGAAGTGTACCGGAAAAAAGACTAAATTAGTCCTATTGGGATTGAAGGTAGAAGCCTCACTGTGTGAAGGGTCTGTAGAAATGAGATATTGTAGGTTTCTAACTCTGACTGGCTGAAACAGCATCTGAATCTGAGCAGTGTTCCTGTTCACTCTCAGCGTTGTAGACCCCTCTGAGCTCAGCGTCATTACTGAGCTTCAGGTTTCACATGTGGGCCAGAGTTTCTTCTGGAGGCCCATCAGCCTGTGGGGTGTGCTGCGGCCCCCTGAATCTCTCTCCACCTATTATTGGCTGACAGGCGCTGACGTCACCCTCTCCTCCAGCATATGGCCCGTCCCACACTGTGTGGCGCTCAGAAGAAACAAGTGCAAATTCAACAGGTTGACTGAGATGCGGAGGAATTCGCGTTTGGGAAGCACAGATACTTTTTTCAGCTTCTGAGCGTCACTGAAAGGAAGACAAAAGAGCTGAATCGGAAGCTGAATAAATGGAAAATACTTCTTGGACGAGGTTCACTGCGCATGGGCAAACTACTGACTGTTTTAAAGACCTTTAGTTGTTCCAGACGCTCGTGCTGTTTATCTGAAAACCCCGCTCCGTTCTTGGCCTCGTGGTGCTGTATTTATTTGGGCTGCTATGGCGCTGAAACGCGTCTTTCTGCTGCACCTGCTGGTTTCTTCGGTCCGATCTGCGTCAGACTCGGTGTTGAGAGCAGCGTTTGGTGCTGATGAGCGCACTGACAGCGCGACCACGGACATGGTGGCGCAACACATGTTCAAACTGTACGAGAGGTACAGCAGAGAACTGCACGGACCTAAAGAGGGAAACACTGTGAGAAGTTTTAAAGCAAGGCCTGGTGAGTAGCTTTCTTTCCAGTTCAGTTTCATTGGTGGTATGAAGATGCAGGTTTGGTGCCAAGGATGCGTTCTCGGTGGCACAGACCTACTCTTATGTGCTGTGGAGGAGTGAGCAGCACTTCAGTTAATATTTAGCTGGGATAGATAGATAGATAGATAGATAGATAGATAGATAGATAGATAGATAGATAGATCTTTATTGTCATTGTTCAAAAACAATGAAAACCGTTTAGCAGTTCTAGAATTGACAGCAAGGACATAACTTTTGGGTAAAGATAGGCTTGTGGTATAGCTCATGGGTAAAGACAGGCTTGCAATTGGCTTTGGTCTCACAAGCAACAGGACTCTAGAAAGATATACACTAGAATGCCATTGATCCAAAAACTGCAACTATAGGTAGTAAACATCACATGCACATCATTTATAAATGACAATTAAGAATGTAATTCGTCCCAACTTGTACCAAAAATGGTCATAATTTTTTACATGACCATTTTCTGACCTCTCTTTAACCCTCAGAATTAATCAGGCTGTTTCTGTTACCATGCCTTTAAGACTGGTATATGTAAATGAGCTCTTATGTGATTGGCTGCTATGTGTTGTGCTTCATTCAAAAAGCACTCAGAGCTGAAACACTCATAACCTCAGCATGAATAGGTGAATATATATAAATGAGCTGGTTCTTGAGACTGTTTTTGCAGCTTAATTTCCATGTGGATCGTGTGAACCGGGCAGTGACTTGTATGTTGTGAAACAGTGTTTACATATGACTTCAAACTCATTTATTTATTTAATTATTCAGACATTGTTTCTGTAAGTGCAGGCTGTTGAGATGATACATTACTAAGAAATAGATGATTTCAGATCATTTAATTTTAATTTTTTTTTTAAAATAATGTTTCTGTTTGCAAACATACTAGTTAGGAACATGATAATGAGATCATATTATTATGAGATTCTATAGAGGCTCATAAAGGAAACTTTAATAACCATGTCCATATGGTTCTAGTTGCTCCAGGAGTAACATATCACCTCACTACTTTGTGCTTCCTCAGAAACCAGCAATCTGAACAAGAAGCCTGTTGTTCAAATGCATTTTCATAATGCATATGTAACTCAGCAGTTGCTCTCCATTTCCCTACAGAAAACGTGGAGCAAAGAGTTTTGTACCAGTTGAATCTAACTTCCCTCCAAGAGTCTGAGGAGATTCTCATGACCACACTCCATTTCTTCTTTGATAAGCGCCCCCGCCAGAGGTCCTGGTTCTGCAAACGCATCAAGAACCCTTCCTGCCGTGTCCAGAATCTTCACCAGCTGCCTTCATTTCATCTTCTTTTCAGAGGTCCTTCCTCTGGTTCTTCTCTGGGGTCTTTGCTTGGGAACATCACCTTATACCCTCACAGAAGGGGAATATGGCAGACCAAGGATGTGTCTCACATCATACGGGAGGCTAGATCTAGGAATCAGCTTGTAATAACACTGGAGTTTGATTATGGAGAAAAGTATCAGAGATATCAGGACCAGCTCTCAGCATTCAGCCTGCCATACATAC
This sequence comes from Colossoma macropomum, assembly GCF_904425465.1. Taxonomy (NCBI): domain Eukaryota; kingdom Metazoa; phylum Chordata; class Actinopteri; order Characiformes; family Serrasalmidae; genus Colossoma; species Colossoma macropomum. The sequence goes on along the minus strand of NW_023494791.1, from coordinate 17,183,732 downwards.
TGGTGTATGCCAATGACCTTGCCATATCAGAGCCCAACAGTGTGGCCATGAGCTTACAGAGGTATGACCCTTTCCCTGCAGATGAGCAGACTGCTCAGTCTCCAAATTCTTCACCTGATATGCGCGTCAAGCGGGACTTATATTTTCCTGACCCCATCCAGAACAATGAACTCCCTGAGGTGGAGTATGACAGTTTTAAGCAGCACGATATGTGGGAAAGCACTTATCAAGCACTGAAGCCAAAGCCCTCCAAGAAAGAACGGAGAAAGAAAGTTCGAGAGCACGCTGATGGAGTGAATAAGTCTCAGGTTCTCAGCTTTGATGAGAAAACCATGAAGAAAGCACGCAAGAGACAATGGAAAGAGCCTCGCAGCTGCTCCAGGAGGTACCTGAAGGTGGACTTTGCAGACATTGGCTGGAGCGAGTGGATCTTATCCCCAAAGTCCTTTGATGCCTACTACTGCGCTGGAACGTGTGAATTCCCCATACCTAAGGTCAGAAAGTCCCACGATGCTCTGGTCACAAGGACCTCACATATGTCAGAGTGAATAGTTCAGACATATTGAAGTATTTAAAAATGACTTTTGTAGCCAGGAACTCTGAACAAAGAATCCCTTCAGAGGCTATTCAGTTCCAGCATAACTGAAGCGCACACGCTTTATGTGCAATTACATTCACATAATTTTAACTTTAATGGGTGTTTTAGACGTTTTCTTGAAATAGAGCAGTTTTTGAGAAATGGGGGGCATATGACATTGTTTCCTGTAACTCACTGACAAATTAATTTAGGTAAGACTTTCAAAATGCTTAAACAGTATCAGACCTTTTTACATTCTGAATCTATTTGTCCTTGTAGGTTGTTCGGCCTTCCAACCACGCAACTATCCAGAGTATAGTGAAGACTGTTGGTATCATTCCAGGCATCCCAGAGCCCTGCTGTGTACCTGAGAAAATGAACGCCCTCAGCGTGCTGTTCCTGGACGAGTCCAAAAACATTGTTTTAAAGATCTACCCCAACATGTCTGTGGAGACGTGTGCTTGTCGATAGGCCGGACGGTCAGTGTAGCAGTTCTTACATTGACAGGTGTTGGGGTTACAACACCGAAACTAAACGTGAAGAGGCATATTGTCTGTAGCTCACACTTATTGAACAATGCACACTGCAAGGTTACGTTGTTTAAGGGTCGTGCACCCTTCCAGTTTCCTAAATCAAAAGTTTCTTTTTGTCTGTAATGTGTGTTTCATTTTGGTGAACTTTTTCCACAAGAGAACAACGTGTGTAAAATTAGTTGAAGACATGGTTTAGATGTTCACCAGTTATTGCATTGCTGCTTCCTTTGTATATAAAACAGTGAGCCATTATTTTAAGGTGGTTCTTGATCATACAGATTGTTCTTGAGCTATATTCTAACATAGAATATATTCTAGTACAACAGTGAAAGGTTTGTTTAGCACCATGTAGGAATTTCGTGGAGGAAGAAGAGTTTATGTAAATAGTTTGGAATGTAAATCTGTGTCCATATAAATCACACTCAATGCTATAAGTTTAAGTAACCAAAGTACTTGGTTTGAGTTACTTTAAATAGTATCATATTTAAATCACCTTCAAGCTCCTAAACCAGCTGAGCTTTCATGTCCAGCATGTATCAGATAGCACTGGCAGAGCTCTAAACATTATCTGCCGATTCAGCCTCAGAAATAATAAAGAGGCTTTGAAACCAGTCTTTGGTTTCATTGAACTAACAATATTCGACTCATATTCAAAAGTTATATTTGGAATATTTCCAAGTGGCTGTGTGTCATAAGTAGACTACTCACCAAGGTCACTGATGCGCTAAATCCTCTGAGAGTTTGTCTTACTTTTAGAGATGTAATACAAGAAATTCAAGTCTCCATGGTGGATTATGAGGAGAATGTTTGCTATTTTATCTCCCTATTCATTTCTATATAATAGTATTTAATAAGTGAGTTATGTATGAAATATTTTGAGTGTGTCTGTATGTAAAACATATGATGACCTTTGATTCACTATGATATATTTTAGAGGATGTATTTTTGTACGTGTGTGTGTTAAATTATGAAATGAGATTAGCCATATGTATAGTAAAAATGTAGAATAAAAATACAAGCTGTGTTACTAAAAGCCTTATTTTTTACTAGCATGCTGTCCTGGTGTGCACCTAACACAAAAGCGTTCATTAAAAAGCCTTTCTTATAAAGATCACTGAACAGCACATGCAGAGGCGCATCTACTGCTCCCTGAAAGAAAGCAGCATTCTCCACTTGAACATCAAAGGTAAGTCCTCACTTCCTTCAGTCCCCACTTCAAGGACCAGACTCCGAGAGCAGGATGTTGACATTCTCCCCCAACAAATGATGTCACTCATTTTAAGCACTCTTTGACTCAAGACACAGCAAACCAGAATGACTGGAGATCCATTTGAATGTTGGGCAGTTCCTCTGTGCTAGGAGAAGTGATAGCACAACACTTGAACATGACAGCTCAGGAAGAGCAGTGAGCTTTTTCATTACTCTGTGGAACTTACAGGTCTTTTACTGAGCTGTAGTTGCATGCTGATTTCATAATTCAATACCCGAATGCTTATTAGTAAGGTCACCACATACTAATTAGTTCGTTATTGTTTAATCTACACTTTTAAAAATAAAGGTACCAGAAGAGGTTCTGTGAAGCAATGCTTTGGAAGAAGAATGTCTGGAATCTGTCAATGAATAAAACCATTTCTGTAAATAAGATATGAGAATGTGAACATTCATATGTAAAGTTTAAAGGACCTCCACATAATGTAAAGGTTCAGCACTAATTACAGGTTTGTCCCAAATATATTGCTGATGTCGGAACAAAACCTCATATCTCCATTTTTGACGTTTTTCAGGTTTTGACATAATTTGATAGCACCTGTTGCCCTTTACATTATATGTAAATTTTGTGATGAATGAACCAAATGAAATGACCCAAAATGACTTGGAAAAAAGTCTGTTTCCATTGACTTACATTAAAAATACAGAGGGTTTTTTTCCTTCTCCTGTAAAGTTACCATTTTGGAGATATGAGGTTTTGTTTTGATAACAGCGATACATATGTATATATATATATATATATATAATATATATATATATATATATATATATATATATACACACACACACACACGATCAGGCATAACATTATGACCACCTGCTTGTTTCTATGCTCATTGTCCATTTTATCAGCTCCACTTACTATACAGGTGCACTTTGTAGTTCTACAATTACAGACTGTAGTCCATCTATTTCTCTGCATACTTTGTTAGCCCCCTTTTACCCTGTTCTTCGGTTGGCAGGACCCCCATGGACCCTCACAGAGCAGTACTCACAGGTACTATTTGGATGGTGGATCATTCTCAGCACTGCGGTGACACTGATATGGTGGTGGTGTGCTAGTGTGTGTTGTGCTGGTCTGAGTGGATCAGACACAGCAGTGCTGCTGGAGTTTTTAAACACCTCAGTGTCACTGCTGGACTGAGAATAGTCCACCAACCAAAAATATCCAGCCAACAGCGTCCTGTGACCACTAATGAAGGACTAGAGGATGGCCAACACAAACTGTGCAGCAGCAGAGGAGCCATTGTCTCTGACTTTACATCTACAAGGTGGACTGACCAAGGTAGGAGTGTCTAATAGAGTGGACAGTGAGTGGACACAGGGTTTAAAAACTCCAGCAGCACTGCTGTGTCTGATCCACTCAGACCAGTGCAACACACCCTCACACACCACCACCACGTCAGTGTTACTGCAGTGCTGAGAATGATCCACCATCCAAATAGTACCTGCTCTGTGAGGGTCCATGGGGGTCCTGACCACTGAAGAACAGGGTAAAAGGTGGCTAACAATGTATGCAGAGCAACAGATGGACTACAGTCTGTAATTGTACTACAAAGTGCACCTATATAGTAAGTGGAGCTGATAAAATGGACAATGAGCGTAGAAACAACCTTTAAGGAACCTTCAGCTTTAAGAACAAATTTAATGAGTTATAAATGGACAAAAAGCATTGCCTCTACTTATAATCATAAAGAAACCAGTATGTGAAGACATTTTTGCTTTATATATTCTATTTCTTCTCTCTTTGAGTGTTTATTTATTATTTTTTTTGCATTTGCATTTGACTCCAACTGCCAGAAACTGCCGCCCATTGAAACCACTTTAAACCAGTAGCAAAAGTAGATGTGCTCTCTAAGAGGGAATCCCCAGTCCACATTTCTCCAGGGAAGTACTTTAATGACATTCAGATTAACTTCTGGACACCAGAGGATTCATCAGTATGTAAATACTATGCAGTTACTGAAAACTAATATTTAGCTTTCCAAATGAGGCCAAATCAATTAATGCCCAAGAAAGAATCCCTTGTGAGTGGACAGAGGATTTTCTGTATACAACTGAAATAGCTCTTTCCTCAACTGGTCACTAATCATGGCAATATTATGCTGGTATTTTAAGCGACTGTTTAATTTTCTCACAAAATGACGACGTAGCCTTCAAAACTCTGCACAGAGGATGAAAGCTTGACTTCTCCATGAACTCTCTCTGAGTGCTCTCTTACTACCCAGGACTCGCCTCATTTACCAGTCACAGAGCTCGTTTGTGGCTTTAGTGAGGGGAAGCCTGAGGATATTTTCAGAGAAACTTATAGATACAATAGCACATTACACAGCAGATGTTCTAGCCGTAACGTGCCACATATAAGCTCCAATTTGTTCATTTATGAGTTCATGGGAAGAATCCTGCTCTGTCTGCAGACACTCTATGTCAAGATTTAGTTAAGAGCGCACTCTACTGGACTAGAAGTGAATACACTGTAAAAAATGAAAAATCAACTCAACTTAAAAACAGCTTTTACACAGCTTTTCTTGAGTTAACTCAACTTATGAACTCTAGAGTTCACCCAAAACTCAATTTGGTCAAAAGTTCTAAATCAAATTTTTAGTTCAGCATCTCAATGAGGTTAAAAAATTAAGAATTTTTATTTATTTTTTTTTGTTTTTTTCTAGCTATCTCCTGTTATTGGGGTGGATGCTTTGGTCATTGTGGCACCACTCAGGAGGCCCTAAATTTAGTCTTATTCCATTGTCCATAAATGTTTAATACAACAAAAGTTATTTTAACTTTAAAAAATAACGTATATAAGTTTATTGAACATCAGATAGGAAGTTTACATAATAATGCTAGACACAGATTGTTGTTCTGTAAACTCACTATATGATGTTCAAACTAACTTAAAATTTTAGGTCAGCCACAAATAACATAAAATGTATTTTTTTTAATTGCAAAACAAAGTTGTGGATAAAATTTTAACCTGATGTTTAATATTTAATATAATTATTTGTTTAGGTATTCCAGTGATGCCACAGCCATCCATAACTGGAAGCCCAAGAGGAGAAAATGCTTGGCAGAATTGTGAGAAATTGTTTGCCTAACTTAGATGCACAAGTTAGGACTAAACTTAGAAGTTTGAGTTGGACGAACTCCAGTAACTCTAGTACAAATTAACTAAAAAAAGCTGTGTAAAGCTGGCTTTGCATTTTTTACAGCGTGGTGTGTTGTGTGTGTTTCATGGCCAGTAAATGTTTACATTCATAAATGAACCAAATTTTCTTAGATTTAAAGAAATTATTTACTACTTTTTCGCCTTTTATTTACACAGGCACACACAAGAGGTATGGATTTATTAACTTGATTTATAAAATTGATTTGTTACAATTGAACAAGAGATCAGTTTCTTAAACTGAATATGCACCTTGACGTGCATTTCATCAGACTGCAACATGCCTTTTTCACACTGTGCTCACCTTTCACTTCTGCTGAATTTATGAGTGAAAGAGCAAACCAGTAGACAGTGTAAGAGGCTTGTGAAAAGTCATCAATAGGGCCTGTGAAAGTCATCAAGGAGCAGCACTAGCTGAATAAGAACACCAGCAGAATTGTGTTAGTGGGCATTTAGGATTTACTGAGAGTTCTATATGGAACCAAGAAGGGTTCTTCTATTGTTATGATGTCAGGCTTGTTACAACAGAAGAATGCTTTTTGGTGCTATATAGAAGCCTTTTCAAAAGGGTTCTATGTAGAACCATCTACAGCATATTCTCCATCAATATGCTCAAAGAACCCTTTAAAACCATGCAAATGGTTGTTTGAATGTTCATGGTTCTATATAGATCCATTTTCTTTGCTAAAAAACCATTGAAGAAGCATCATTTTTGAATGTGTACAGCAGTGGAGTTCTTTACTGCTGTGGGAAGATTCCCAATAGTTCTATAATGTGTTTGTGCAGTGCATGCAGAACACTGATGGACAAAAAGGATACAAAAACGTGAATTATGACAATTATGCCAGAATCCCCCTTTGAATATTTAAGTGCTAACACTATACAGTGACAATAATAAATGTCAAACACACAGAAATCTCAGAGTGAAAGACTTTTTAATCATACAATGTGCCACAGCAGACACAATGGCTACATATCACTATTAAAAACCCCTTTGCAAATAAATACATGTTCTCTGTCTTTAACACTGTGACGATGAAACGATCACAGGACAAGTCCTAAATATTTTAAAGAAATTTACTTTAGTACTCTCAACGTAGTGAAACAACTAATCTTGTTAGAGACGGACGCTCATTGAGGCAGCAAATGCTGAAGGATTTTTGCCTTTAATAAATGCTATAACTAAATGGTTTTGTCTGGCTGTTAGTGAAGTTAATGAAATGTTTAGGACACAATATCATATGTCTCCCATCTCTAATATTTACATGTACTGTTCCTGAGATTTATAAGGCACGATTTAACTGGACATTGGCTATGGCCACACGGTGGATTCTGGAGATTCCTCTATGGATCGCTGTGGCCATCTTGTGGAGACACTTTGCATTGAGAGGAAGCTCACTGTCGGAGCCAAACTGCAGAAGTCTAGTCTGATGAAGCAATTAGGCTACAACTCTCAGCTCATACGGAACTGTTACATCTGTGAAAACAACACTCCAGCAAATGGTCAAAATAGCCTGCCATGTTCACTAAGCAACAGCCCTATAGTCTTGATTAAAAAAAAAACGCATGAGCATAAAGATGCCTTATTTTTGTCTCATAACATGCCATGTCTATACACCTCCACTTCATTTAATTCATATCTTTATACAGTCATCTTTTCACATCAAGAATGCCAAAGTAGGCTATATGAAGGTTTTATTGTAGGGTACCATGTAGAACAGTGGTGCCCAACCCTCTTCCTGGAGATCTGCTTTCTTGCAGAGTTTGGTTCCAACCTTCATCTAACACCAATGCATCTTATTCAGCCAATCAAGGATACTGAAGAACGTTAACCGAGAAAGTCTGGCAGATTGTGGCTGGAACCAAGCTCTGCAGGAGGGTAGATCTCCAGTGCCAGAGCTGGTGACCTCTGGTCTAGCCCGTTGTGTCCCAACACCAGTCCTGGAGCCTCCCTGCTCTGCACATTTTAGTGTTTTCTCTGCTCCCAACACACCTGATCCACCAAATCAGCTCATTATTAACTCCTGAAGTGGGAGCTGAAGTGGGTTTATTAGAGCAGGAAGAACAGTAAGATGAACAGGACAGGGAGGTCTCAAGGACCATGGTTGGGCAACACTTGTCTAGACCACTCAAGTGGCCTTGCAGGGCCTGGTCATATTCATCAATGACTTGTAAGACTCAAGCAAGTAGTCATGCCTCTGCACTATGCCATCACTGCTCAGAGGACATGAGCTGTAGACTACCTTGCAGTAAAGCCCCCCAGAAAAGTGCTTATTGTTTCTCTATAGGCCTACTTAGCCTTGGTTCTCTAATTAAGTGAGCTAGATCAGCTTCGCCTTGGTTCTCTACTTAGGTGACCTAAGTCAATCACGCATGTCTGCAGTTTTAGCTTCTGCTACTCCCCTATGGCCTACACCAGGAGTGACCAGTCCTACTCCTGAAGATCTACCACCTTGCAGAGTTTAGCTCCACCCCTAATCTAACACACCTGACCCAGGTAATGAAGGTATTCAGGAGCATCCGGACGTTAGAGCCAGGTATGATGCATCTGCACTGTCCAGGGTGGTCGATATGCAGGACCAGGATTGGTGGTGCAATACAACACGCATTAAAGGTAGCAATGCATTCCAATACACGACAGTCCTGTTAGTCCTTCAGTTGTGAGAAGTCATGTGTCGTGAGAGGTGATGGCGCTCGCGGAAAGTACTCGTGGCAGATGGGGCACGTGAGTTTCTCCTCCCTCCTCCTGCGCGCCTGAGACTCGGCAGCGAACTCCTTCTTGTGGTGGCTCCTCATGTGCAGCACCAAGTCGGAGGTCATGCGGAAGGAGAGGTTGCACTTGGCGCACCAGTTCTGCACGGAGACGCCCTGCAGCGAGCCGAAGGTGGCGGGCAGAAGAGTGAGGGAGGAGGCGGCGCGCAGCTGACCGCTCACACCTCCGCTCCACTGCTCCGGCGCGTAGAGGAGCGGAGCGGCGGCCACGGTCTGGACGCCGGCCGGGTCAGCCTGAAACAAGTGAGAGGCCAGAAGGTTTCTGTAGCCCACGGCGCTCTTAGAGCTGAACGATTCTGAGACGTCGTCCAGCAGCTCGTGCGGGCTGCACAGAGGAGGCCCCGGATGCTGCAGGCCTTCAGTAGCGGCGCGCTTATGGGGTTTGCAGAAGGCGCTCTTCTGTTGCGCATGCGCACTGCCGGGCAGTACGAAGGAGAAGGCGCTCGATTCGGACTGAAGGGCCGCGTCTGCCACCACCTCCGCGCGGTAACTCGACACAGACGGGTTTTCCCTCCTTACATCCACACACAGCTCCGCTGCTTTCTTAATCTCCGCGAACGCGCTGTTTTTGCCGCTCTTTAGCTCGGGAGCTGGCTCGCTGAGGCCGGCCAGTTTCTCGCCGGGCTCCGCTGAGCCGTGGCCATGCCTGTGGTCGCTGCTGTGGTCGAGGTTGGTTTTCTCCAATAAAACGGGCTTTCTGCTCCGCGGGCTCGGGGCTTCGTCGTGTTTTCGTTTTCGCGACGTGAGCGCGTCCTCGGCTTTCTTCTGCTCCCCATGCTCCAGATCTCGGGCGATGTTGTGGAAGTCGGTGGTGACCCGGCGCTGTCGCTTCTGCTCCGCGTCCGCGCGCATCACCGCCGGTTTGACTTGAGCACACAGAAAGCGACAGTGAGCGAGGAACGGGTTTTCATTCCTGAAGGCCTGACCACACCTTCCGCACGACAAGCCTGCAGAGAAAGAAGATGTGTCAGTCTGCTGCTGTTATGAATGTCTTACAGAAGAAGTACTTAAGAGTAATTTTAGTGGAATAAATAAAGGTTAGGCTAAAGATAATAATAGACTGAGAATAAATATAAAGACGTGCTAGTGCGTCTTTACGCATGACTGGCCTTCTTACTGAGGCAGTGATTGTCTTTAATAAATGAATGGTTGTTAAATCAATGAAATATTCAGGACACAATATCAAATATCTCTAATATTTGCATTTACTGTTCCTGAGATTGATAAAGAACAATATAACTACACTGATTACAGCCAAATGGGTATGGACATTGGAGAGATAAAACATGCAATAAATAAATAAATAAATAAATAAATAGGTAGGCCTGTTGTGTTTAGACCATTCTATGAGTGACTATGAGTAAGAGTTCTTTGCGTGATGCCACATAGAAGAACCATGTTTGGGTCCTTAAAGAACGTTTCAATGGATGGTTCTTACGAGCACCATTTTTGTAAATGAGATGAGAGTTTAAAGAACATCCACATAGCGTAAACTGATAAAGAAAGTACATAATGTGAACGTTCTTTATACTTTTAAAGGGTTCTGCACTCTCACCATTTCATTTTTAAACATAGTTATTCAGAGCACTAAAACGGTTCTTCTATGGCAGACCTGAAGCTCCAAGCAAAGATGTGGACCGTCTGTGGGTCCCTGAGGACCGGTTTTACATCCTCTGTTCTGAGGTATGACTCAAAGAACCACCTTCTTCTTGAAGCGTTGAATCTAGTAGAAAAGGTTTCAGCTAGCAGTGGACGAATGTAGCGTTGATAAGCTCCTCACCATCAGCTACAGCTCGTGGTTTAATGTCGCTCAGGCCCAGGAGATGAGAGAGCTCCTCATCATACCACACGAACAGCTCCTCTCCTCTCCTCACGGGGCGAGTAGTCCGAAAATACAGCTGTCCTGCCTTCAGAAAAGCCTCGGTGTTCTGCTCGGCCGTGTTCATGGCGGCTTGCACTAGTCTCAGCCAGGGCACCACTAACGGAGAGCTCTTCATAGCCTCAGGATCTACCTGTTGATGAAGGACGTGCCCATCAGATAAATGCATACAGGCCCATTACACACATGAAATAGTGAATTTGCACATACTATACACATTAATGAGTAGAACCACAGTATACTGCAAAATTGACATTATATCTAATGTCCCCGTTTTGGGGCTTATATAAATCTAAATGTTGATATTTGTGATTATTTCCCACGAGTTGAATGCCACTGAATTACACACTTGTGAAAAACTCACCCTAAACACGTAGGATTTCTCTCTCTTGTCAAACGACTTCAGGGCGATGAAAGCTATAGTGTCATAGAATGTATTATGGAGAAGACAAGGTCCGAAAGACGCTCCAGCCGGGATGTCCTGGGTGACTTGGACACTGGTGAACAAATCCGTGGCATGATGATGAAGAAATTTGCTGTCGTTAGTCCACAGCGAGCGCGCCGTAAAGGTGGGCTCCATGGCCAAGTCCTGAAAAGTGAACGTCAGTGATTAAGCTAAATAGTCCAGCACGGTGAAGGTTAATAATAGTAATCACAGGCCTGCACTACAGACAGCATAACACATATGTAGACCTGTCATTGTTGGTCTACATTCGCGTTATTTTACTATACATCCTTCTAATGTGTTATTATAAAGGGATGTATTTAAAACCTTGGAAATAAATAATGCGGTCCATAGGATATGAAATCACAATTAGTATCAAATACGCTCTGATAGCTAGTTCAGTTCTCAAGCTTCTGAAAACGACTGGCTCCCTTAACTGCATCTTAAAGCATAAACACTAACTGGGAAGCTGAACTTCATGTTTCCAATATCTACCAAAGTACATCTACTCAGGTCTACATGCTAAATTGGCATTTACAATGAAGCAAATCATCTAAAGTGCCACTTACAGATAGTCGATGTTCTAAGCAGGCGATGAGTGTGTGAGTGTGTGTGTGATCGCTGGTGTCCAGTCCGTCTCCGCGCGGGGACTGAGCGCAGCCGCGTGTGTGTGCTGTGTGTGTGCGCGCGCGCTCTGTGTGCTGTGTGCTGCTGCTCGCAGCCTCTGCTGCTCTTCTCCCCCTCTGTCTCTCTGCAGCTTTTCAGGCGGGCTAATTAGAAAAGGGGGGCGGTCAGGGCTGACCAGTGAAATCGCAAATAAGCAGCTCCCCCCAAAACAATGTAACGTTTCAGCTCAAAGAAGAACACCAGACTGCTGTTCTCAAATTCTCCTTAATATGACTTCTTACAGAGCAAATCCGACCTGGAGGAAAACCGTAAACAGTCCATTTAAAACTATATTAATATTAGCTTTTAAGTATGTAATAATAATAATAACAATAACAATAATAATAATAATAATAATAACAATAATAATAATAATAATAATAATAATAATAATATTATTATTGTTATTATTATTATTATTGTTGTTATTGTTATTATTATTATTATTATTATTATTGTTATTATAATTATTATTATTATTATACGAACAGTCTAGTCTAGTGCATTAACCTAATGGCAACATTGTCAGATTATAAACCCAATTTTACTCTAAACAAAGAAAAGAAAGCAAAAGTCCTTTGCACTTCCTATACTAAACACTATTTCGGTGAGTTTAATTTCATTAGGCCAAGAAATAGAGACTTAAATTCCTTATTGAGCGGGCGCGCGCGCCTGTTTGTATGTATAGGGGTTGCTCTAAGAGATTGTTATAAGAGTCGAAATCAATACAATGTGTCCTGTTCGTTTAAAATAGGCTTAAAATGATGAAGATATGCGATCAAAACGCGCAGCCCACCGCGGTGTGGTCTGGTATATCGTGATACAGTTCACTTTGATTCACACTTTTTACACTGTTTCATTTTCTTTTTGGTGTTGTTGCTAAAATTGACTCTGTAATAGCTGCCCGTGCGAAATATCTTAGGAATACAGTCAAGTTCTCCCGGAAAAGGGAGGTCTCCACATTATCATGCCTCAGCACCGTCCGGTGTCCAGTGGCTATCGCCTTGATTTCCCCACCTATATTCCGTCAAGCCTTTCCGTCTGCTCTGGGAATCGCTACTGCTTCATACTCACACACACAGTCTGACAAATAGGACATTACTAGCCACATCTTAGCGCAGGAGACCGTGTACTATTAGCCAATCACAGTGCAGGAGGCGGGGCCTGTCCGAATACGGGTATGTTTTGAAGAGGAGGGGGTGCAACGATGTTTTGGAAACTGGGCTGACTCGAGCGTTCAAAACCGTGACAAAACGAATCACGGTCACGTTTGTGGAATACATTTGCCGGCAGAGATATTTCTTCTCTGAGGGAATATGTGAAATCTTACTTTTGTCGTGTGCCTTTTCCTTTCTGGAGTGAAAAGAAGCGTGTGGGAAAGATGGCGCGCGCTCCGGCTAACTTTGGTCTAGCTGTGGCTGTGCTGGTCGCGCTGGTGCTCAGACTTCCAAACGCCAAAGCCGAGCCTAATGTTAAACAGGAGGAGAGGTCTTGTCAAGGTGCCTTCGACTTGTATTTTGTCCTCGACAAGTAAGTGGACCTCCTTTTTAGAGCATCTCAAATGTTCCTCATTGCCGTGTGACCGCTGGGTCACCCTCAGTTAGACGAAATAAAACATTTAAATCCACCGCTGTCAGAGCTTTTGCTGTCACTGAAATCACGAAAAAGTCAGCCTCAGCTTTCCCCGCCTGTCGGTTTTTCACAGAAACAATGCTGCTGTCACTAAGAGAGCAGTTGCAGTTGAGTTAGGCTGAATGACTTGAGGTATTTCAGTCATCCAGCGTTGAAGAAAACAGTCCTGATGTGTAGAGAATGTATTATCCAGCTGGAGATATTCCCTGAGGGCAGCCGGCAGGATGTGCAGAGTAAAGCCTAATGTTAGGTATTCTCTGTACATTTCGAGGTCTAACAGGACAGGAGCTCCAAAAGTAGTTCTACTGTTTGTGGCTGGACAGTGATGCAAGGAAATCAAATTGTTTTGCTCCCGGCATTTTCTTTCCTGGACCAAGATCTGAGCAGTTTGAAACAGGACAGAGGGGTTGAAATAGTCTGTGCTGCCTTTGTGCTCAAGGCAGTGGCTTTGCATACAGCATAACTTAGTCGATTTTGTTGTTGGGGGTTATCTGTGGTTTTCACTGACATTGGGATGATTTGAAAAAAGCGTGAGACTTCATATCAGTGTATTTCTATAAGCTAAACAAACGTGTAGTGATCATCATGTCTAGCTGTCATATCATGGGGGAGGGGATGGACAAGCCTCAGAATTAAATATGATAAATTAAAATCATTTTATATTAAAAAATATCATGTTGTTTTAGTGAAATATTGCAAATGAATGCACTATAACTAGAATCTTATATTTGTGGAATTAAGACCAGTCCAGTCAAATCACTTTTCTTATTTCTTTCATAGTTAGAGATCTGAAATTTACTTTAAATGTACTGTACATGTCATTTCTGACATGGAATGTATGGCAAGACTAAATGTCATTAGAAGTACTTTGATATTGTGTTACCATGTAGAGATGACATATCAGTATCCATGGGTATCAGTATTGGGCTAATATCAGTAGAAAATGCTAGATCAGATATTAGAGGGGAAAAAAACCACAGAATGAATCCAATCCTGTAACAAATCTGCCCTGAAATGGGGGTGGGTGATTTGGCAAAAATATTTTATCGCAATGCTTCAGTACACATTATGCATCATAATATTTAGCTTTTCTTATAGTGCCGTATATAAAAGTTCTACAATAAGAAGAAACCTACAAATACAATGGTTTTTATTCAATGTTTTACAAACTGCATTGCATTAAATCCAATTAGACAGGCCTAATTATGCTCACTTTGCAATAGTTAGCGTTCTTTATGTACTGACAATACCTACGTTAGGCTCAGAAAAGCAGATTGTAAGATATCTTCTAAAGGTAATGATAAAATGCTATCATATTGCCCCCTACCCTGAAACAGTACATGCTCACACTGTATGGCATAATGTTAGCTGTGTATTTGTTCCTGTGTTGAGGTGGAGTGTTTGAGTAGTCAGATTGAATTAAAAATAGCTTATTTTAAAAATGATTTGTTTTTAAAGGTGAAATATCAGTACTCTGATACTGAAGGTTTCAGTATTATTATCAGTGTCGCAAAAGAAAAAGAAGTATTGTCATCTCTAATGCTGTACCGTTGATATTGTGTCCCTCGGTTAGACCCCCTGCAGGTTTCTCAGCTGCTCTTCTTGATCGCATCAGGTTTTAAGCACTTGGGAACTGCGAATAGCCAAACATGCTTTAACTTGCCCTGCACTCAGCGTGCCCTCCACAACAGCATTGAACTTGAATTTCTGTTTTTGCTGATTTCAGCAGTTTAAAGTTTCAGCACATTTATGTTTTTTTAGAAACAGTTATATGTTGAAAATGGAAAAAAAAAAAACAGCAAAATCCATTTTTTCAAATTCATTCCAAATTATATATATTTTAAAATAGGATTTTAAATCAAATGTCCACTCATCTAACTTGATATATGTTATGTTGTGAACTAAATTCACAGATAAAACTCTTTTGTGGTTCTTCAGGGTGTGAACCTTTATGTTCTGTTATGAAAGAGTCATTAATGAGCAGTTGTATCTAAACCATGGCCAACATAAAATAAAGGGGCAACACATAGCAATCAACTACAAACTGCTGTTTGTAATAGAAGCTAAATTTCCTGAAAGAATTGTTTTTCACTGTCATCATCAATAAACTGTGCATTAAAGACTAAAGATATACACTGACATGTAGGCTATTGACTCAGTTCATGTTTGAAAATTAATTATTGAAAATATCCTAATAAACACAAAAACTAAACTAATGAAAGTGATTCAAAACAAATTCTATCCATGTACTGACAAAAAAAACAGGTGTTTTTTAAGCACTTTGGGACACAAAAATGAATAATAGAAAAATGACTCATTTTAAATTTGGGTATTTTTTATACCTGTACTCCATATACTGCCATATACTGAAAATTATGTATGAACAATGTATTTATCAGTACAGTTATGTTCATATCGGTTGCCCACAGCTTCACTTTATTCTTTATTTGGAGAAAAAATGCTAGCTGCTTCAGGCTTCACTCCCAGAAACTGTGGCTGCTCAAGGCAGTTATTAATCCTAACAAAGGAAAGTGATGCTGAAGTCCAAGATTAACCATAGCTCTGAAAATAATGACTACCAGCATGAAATGTGAGCATAAACTGCAACCAAACTGCCTGAATGGAACCCAGCGTATAGCTTCACTTAGTCCTGTTATTATGTTATCAGATCGTATATTTCAAAAGACCTGATATCTTGTGATGTCGAGGAAAATATAGTGACATAAATGCATGTATGTCATGACAAAACAGTGGGACTGTATGTGTAGAAACATGGTGTAATGCAGTTACTGTTTTATCATATTAGCATGAATGCTTGCAATTATATTACAGTAACATTTTGATTATGGTGTTAATTTGAGTTTTAAAGTCTTTAAAAATGATAAAATCTTAAACACTGTACTTGTTCCAGAATGTGCAGCGTGTTTAGTTTGAAGCCCTAGACTTTTCAGATGTCGATGTAGATGCCAGCTCTAGTTTGGATCCCAACCTGTTACACTTGGCCCTTGCCATCTGTTCTAATTCAAATGACTGGCTCCAGCAGGAGGGGGTCTTGCTCCCTGTTAGCAGGAGACAGAATCATCTGGCACAAAGGCAATTAGCCCTTGTTGGGAGTGCTTTGGGGCCTGTAATTAATTTGTGAGCTGTGCTCCTTTTACAGGGTGGTCCAGGAGTTTCCTCACTCAGATCATGTAAGAAACAAATAATAAGCATGAAAGGGAAATATAAGTAAGATTAAGCATTTGTTGTTTTGTTGCTTTATTTCACTGCAGATCTGGAAGTGTCAAACATCACTGGATTGAGATCTACTCATTTGTGGAACATCTAGCAGAGAAATTTATAAGGTATTTTTTTTTACTTTGTTTTGTGTTGTATTTTCATGCTGAGCTTTTATTCAGTGATATCCTACTGCAGGGGTGCCCAGTCCTGATCCTGGAGATTTACTATCCTGCAGAGTTTAGTTTTAACCCTAATCTTTACACCTGATCCAGGTAATAAAGGCTGGAAGCATCTGAATATTAGAGCCAGATTTGTTGGATGTGAACCCTCCAGGGTGGTAGATCTCCCCGACCAGGATTGGGCATCCCATCCTACTGCAAAATCCTGAATTATAATGTTTTACAATTATTAATATTGCAGCCCAATGCTAAGGATGTCATTCATTGTCTTCTCTACACGTGGAAATACCATCATGAGACTAACTGAGAATAGGTATGATACACGTACATTTCAGTTGGCCTGTATACAACTAGAAGTGTTTGTCTGGATAAACCGAGTAACTCAAAAAAACAGGTCCACCTTACAGTTTTAACAGACAAAATAAAAACAAATTGATTTCTTTTCCTAATGCACAGAGATGACATTAACAAAGGCCTGAGTATGCTGAAAAGAGAGGTACCAGGAGGTGACACATTTTTGAATCTTGGATTACAGAAGGTATCTTGCTTGTTTATGCATTCAGTCCTTGATTTGTACTTGACTGTAGCAAATTGTACTCTGTTAAATGGAAGTAATATTTGATACTTGCTTTACAATTACAGGCAAATGAGCAAATATATCATGGAAAATACAGTAAGTGCCGCATTAAGTTAAAGTATGTGCAGTGTATACTGTGTATTTGCACAGATATTTAAGAAAAACTAACCCGTATTGCCTCATTTTTGCTTCGCAGAGACAGCCAGTGTTATCATTGCTTTGACAGATGGAGAGTTAAACACAAATCAGTTCATCACAGCCCAGCAAGAGGCAAGTAAACAAGTTAGTGGTGTCATTCTGTATGTAGCTTTTTCTCTGTGTTTCCCTAATTCAGTCTAGCAATTGCACATTGTGAGGGTTGCATGTGTGCTGGTTATTTGTGTGCAGGCACAGAGGGCCAGGTCTTTGGGAGCCATAGTGTACTGTGTGGGGGTGAAAGACTTCAATCAGACACAGGTACAAAATACAATATGTAAATTTGGTCAGCCAGGGCCATTTAATTATACTGATGAATTTATCATATCCAAACTTTTAGTAGTCGTTTGAGGCCTGAGTTGACCTTATAAGAATATTTTGTGCTGTTTTTTAGCTGGCCACCATTGCAGACACTATTGAGCATGTGTTCCCTGTCGTGGGAGGTTTCCAGGCCCTGAGGGGAATGATCGATTCTGTAAGTTTATCTGTTGTGTTTGTCTTAGATCTTTATAGCCCAATAGAGTGCTATATTTAATATATATTATATACCTTCTTTCTTTAGATCATCAAAAAGTCATGCATTGAGATTTTAGCAGCTGAGCCTTCAAGCGTGTGCGCTGGAGGTAAGAACTTCACTGTGGATCTACTGAACATTATATTATTGTATATTTTTGGATATACCCCCCCAAAAAAGCAGAATACAAGTGCAGACGTATGCAAAAGAATACCCCTGGTCAAGTTACATGTGAAGTGAAAATAAGTTATCCTCTGTAGGGAACAGACTTAAATATGGCATTTTTCTACAAATGCTAATGCACCATTTCTATTTATTTAACTTATTGAAAAAACATAAAATATAATAATAATAATAAGCATGCCATGACCTTTACACAGGTTATTTTATTTATTTTTTTCTAATATATTAAATTCAGTATTTAAACAGTAATTGTGCTTTAAAATGTACAGACATGTGTTCTCTGTAGAGCATGTGTACTTACTTATTTAAAAATTAAAACGTTTGCATGCGACTGTATAATGCTCAAAAATAAATTTGTAAACTGTTGTAAACTTGTAAACTTGAAAATATATGGAGACTGAGTAGATGGAGACGGTGAACAGAGAATGCAGAATGAGACTGTGCTTCTCTGGTAGTTGGCTAGCTGCCATGGTCTAACGTGCCTAGAGAAGAGCGCTCATCAGAAAATGAAAATTGATCATGTCTGGGCAGAGCTAATCTGCTCAGCGACGTTGCCACAGAGACCATGCTGTAAGTTCACTCTCATGCAGTAAGTGCATGCTAATAAGGTCATGTCAAGCCTCATCCATCCTCTGCGCTCTACACACCAGCAGTCAGTGTGGCAGGCCTGTCCACTGGGCAGCAGTCAATTAAACAAATGGGCATATCACTGTTAAAGGCCAGGCTGCAGCGAGGCCATTCAGCAGCGAATGGCCTTCTAACAGATCGGATGTGGCAAACTAGGCCAAGAAGAACCAGCCAGGCAAAAACAGAGCTCTCTAATATCACTTGATCATTCCCAACAATAAGTTCTCTGTCACTTTGTGGGACATCAACTCTGCTGCATAGTGGAAACAGTGCAGGTTCTATGTCTGCTGTCAAATGATGACTGATAAAGCAGAAAATGTAACTGCTCTTCAGCCATGTTATTATAGTAGAGCCATCAGTGCATGATAACAGATATTAAAGTAAATGAGTGTTTAATCATTTCAATTATATTATCTTAATCAAACACGATTATGTCATTAGAGTCAGAAAGCTTGTCATTTCTGTTTTTTTTTTCTACAGAACCATTAGACCTTAAGATCTGAATTTTGTATTAATGACCCCAAACCAGTCAAATTTACATAGCTGATTAATTAACTTAATCCTTACAGGAAATGACAATGAATGTCATAATTAGTGGAATATATCACTCAGAAATTAATGGAATGTTAATTAATGCAGTAGAATTCTTTGTGGAAACAGAAATCTGCCATAAGCTAGGGTCCTTTTAAAGCTACCCATTCATCATGATATTAAATTGATTGATAGTGTTAAGTAATGATGCAGATAGCCATGCTTATCTTCATAGTACATGTTTAGTTGAGGTGGGCAGAATGCCAAAAATATAGTATTGCTATACTTAAAGACATTTATCTCTAAACACAATATTTAGTTTTTATGAAATTTGTTAAGTTGGAATAGACAGAATGAACCAGCAGTGCTACATTAAAAAATCTATTTTTTTTTTTGTAAAATAAAACCATTTTAGATACTTAACTAAACCTGTTTTGGTAGATTAAGAGTGGCTTATTATTCTGGGATGTCCCTTCACTTTTCAACAAGATGAATTTTTAACAACCGAAGTAAACCTGAAATATTTTTAATGTGCAAAATAGGAAAAACAAAACAGAGCAATATGTAGATAAACCTATGTCGATATTGGTTTCTGGCAAAAATGGTGCTAAATGTTGAGTCACATCTACATTTGGCTAAAATTGGCTTTTTATTTAGGAACTGTTTTGATCAATTTTTTCCTTCCAGTTTAAATGGAGCAGCACTTGCATTCTGGCCCCAGTACAGGTGCAAGAATGTAACTGCTGTGCCATTTAAGGTACAACAGTAATTTCAAATAAACTTTGTTGAATATCTCAAGTTGTTTGTCACATATGTGTGTCCAATACATTCATGCCTCTGACCATCAGACACTGGTGGAATTAGGAGAATATTGCAGTCATTCACACTATCAGTATCAGCTGGTTTTTGGCTTGTTGTGCTGACAAGGCCTGGAGATCTCAGTGCCATCTGAACCAGCTGACCAAGTCAGGTCTAGTGTCCACATTAGGCTGTGGCTGACTCTAACCCCAAAAGACTGACAATTCCTTTATATATTTGTCATAATATATTGTCCCATTGCCCAACCCTAATTCTTACTTGAACACTCATGCATTGAGATGTATCTTTAAGGTAATTTCCACAATGGTCCTGCTGTAGTTCCATTTGGACACAGTGTCATGACTTGGGGATCAGGCTGATGTGAAGTGACCAGGCCACACAGCCCGCAAACAGGCCATCTCTGTCCGCACTGAGAGCAGAGCCTGCTATCTGACATGACAGCGATCGTTGCTTTGATTAATGCTCATGGTCCCAGTGCAGCCCCTGTCCCAACCACCCCCCAAACCCCCTGTGCTCTGGCAGTGATTGAAAAGTCCGTGCTTGGACGTGGCACCCCTTCCCTAACTGGCCTGGCCCGTCAAAGTCTCAGGTGTGGATGGGAATCGTCAGCTCGGCATGGAGTGGAAGGCGCGGGTCGACAGTGTACCAGCCCCTGCCCACCATCTTGCTGCCAGCACTGCCCACCGCCCACCCAAGGCTGACCTTTCCCCCCCCCGCACCGCCCTGTCACAACCCAACACGCACGTCTGACAGTAACACGGGAAGAAAAGGACGTGCATACCGCAGTCCCTGAAATTAAAAGGAATTAACGACTTCAGCCATGCAGACGTCGCATTAGGCAGGCTGGGCTGAGGCTCTCTGGGCAGAAGCAGAGAGACGAGAGGCATTAGCATGGCAGACAGGGTTAATTAGAAAGGTAGTGACAGGTTAATCTGATAGGGAGAGGCTGGAATTTATGTAGATGTTTATGAAGTAGAATGACTGATCTAGATTATGTACATGAAAATAGCATCAAAGATCTAATGACCTCAGAAGGTTCTTTATCCAGCCACACTGGCAAACATTATCTCAGTTCCACTGTTACTGGAAGATGTTAAAAATGGTCATATCTTTGCTCTAAGGTCAAAAATCTGTAATGATTTTTTTTATTGTATGTATTTTTAATACAGAATTTTGAAAACACCAATGTGTGAGCGTCTCATAATGAATGGACTAAGAGAAACAGTGCAAAATTAAGGGTGAATCAGAATCTCATAACATTAATGCACATAAAAAGTTAAGAACCTTTTTTCCTTTAAGTCAATACAAAAGTAGAAGTGCATCAATAGTATATTTTGAAATGTATAGATGAGGACATATAATGTGGTACAGCAGGAGAGAGAAAATGCCAACTAACATAAGGTTATTTCTTACAGCAGTGGCATTCGCTTGACCTTTACATACTGCAGTGTTTCCCTGATGGCACATTGCACAAGTTTTTTATTCAGTGAACTTTTTGCAGTTAAATGTTAAAGGCGTAAAGTGAATTAATTTGAAAAGAACAGTGTATACAACAAAGAATCCTCTTAAATTTTACTTTTACATATTTTCTTAGTTCCTCCCACGCACGCATGAACACAGTGCCATCAGTAAGGTCACATTCACTCTGTGTCTCCTGACGCCCACTGAGACAGGTTTTAAGCGAGCGTGTTTTTCTCTCTAACATATGCTGCTTAGCAGCCGTCAGTAGGTCTCCAGCACTGCCCGAGGAAGCGCAAAGGTCAGCCAGTCAGCTTTGCCAGCCACCAACACAGTTCCCCCCCAGCCAAAGGACTCCCAGAGATTTGAGAACCGCATCACTTTTATTATTAGCACCACTGGAGCATATGCTGTGTTTTTTTCTCCAGTTGAATTGAGTGTTCCTGAAAGGTTAGGGATGGAACAAATAAGTGGGCATGGTAACCAGCCCTCTGGCCATACAGACTTTATGATTTCACAGTGCACGGCTTTTTTCAAAAAGGTCTGCAAGCGAGAAAGATCTGCAAGAGACCTGGTGTTGCCTTTTGGAGGAATGTGTTTTTTTTTACAGACCAGTGGAATTTTACTGTAAACATAAGCATAAAACATTTATATATCAAAGTATTTTTTTTTTAATTAGTGTTTACATATTTTCCGCAAGAAATCAAATGATTGTAGGGTGTGTTTCTACAGAGTGGCAGCTTGAATGTTTATTTAAAATGATTCTGGTGTGTATTTCTTGCAGAGTCGTTCCAAGTGGTTGTGAAGGGGAATGGATTTTTGCATGCTAGAAACACTGATCAGGTCTTATGCAGCTTTAAAGTCAATGACACAGTCACCATGAGTAAGTAAGAGTGTGTTTAAAGGGGAAATCTACCATTAAAAAAAAACCCTGCATAATTTAATTGTTTCATTACAGTGGTGGTGACAGAAACCAGGGGTAATGATGTCTGCTACAAACTTATTTACTATCAAAAAAAAACAGTGAAGTGTGAACAGTGAAGGCCATGTCTAGTGGTGCACTGAAATGAAAATTCCTGCCCGAAATGGAAACAAACACACCTTTGCTGAAAACCGAAACCAAAAACTGAAATGATGGGTTTTTTTTTTATTTTATTTGTAGCCTTATTTATGCTTTTGAATAACTGTACTAAACATAAAAAGTACTGGATAATAAAGAAAATACACTTTTCTTCTTATTATTAATAAAATCTGCTTTCAATAGTACAAAACTGAACTGACAATAAATACAAAACAGTTTACATAAAACAAAACTTGCTAAAATTATTATAGTATGTAGGCTATAGTATGTGCCTATGAAATTCAACGCCCTCAGCAACAGAGAACGGTTAGCCATCCAAGGCAGTTATTTCCAGTAATTTTTACTTATTACTCTTTTTTGTCATTTCAAAAGCATATCAGACCTGTCGTGGAGAAATTCTTGAATGTCGTACCTCCTCCTGATACGCGAGATGAACACAGATCATAAATTGCTTGTCTTTTGCAGGTATAAATGCTACAGATATCTTTTTCCTATCACCACCACTGTGATCAATTCTAACTCACTCTAATTTCTCTAGAACAATGCATTCCACATGAAACCACTCTGAATTACTTTCTTTACATTTTAATGATTGAAATATGGAGAAATTTTAAATATTTGCTGGAGTTCCCCTTTAAGGGGACTTAGATACTGGTATAAACACTGCTCATCACTCATTTCATGAATGATTTTTTCAGCATTTTAGCCATTTAACCTGTTTTAACCTGTACCGTTTCTAAGATAGCACATAGATAACTGCTTATTATATATGAATACTTTTCATATCAGAGCATCTCAGATATGCTGTGTTCTTCATTTACAGATGAGAAACCTGTAAACATTGAAGACACACTCCTGCTTTGCCCAGCACCGGTGATAGATGAAGTTGGAAAGTAAGTGTTGAAGTCAGTCATTACCCTGTTTGCCCTAACACATCTCAAATTGGTACCCTTGAAAAATTAGGGTCAATGTCATTTGAAATTTCCCTTATCAGTCAAGCTTTACACCTCCTAACGCAGTAAGACACCAGGCGTGTTGTGCAGAACGCAAGGCGAGCATTTAATTAGCATCTCTGAGAGTTTAGCCACCATGGGCTCATCTTGTGTGAGAAGGAGTGAGTGAGTGTGTGAGCCTAGGGCTGCTGGTCCCTTGAGCAGATCCATGGAGTGAAACATGGAGCCCCCATATCCACGTGAGATAGAGTTAGACCCTGAAGAGTGGCTTCAGCTTCCTGCTGGCTCTTTGCTCTCAGAACAAATGAGCTGCGAGCAGCTGCATGCTGTGCTGCAAGCTCTCTGCATAATGATGAGCCCTGCCGGCTCTAGACACCTTGAGGAATTCATGTCTTGTTCTTGTCAAGAAGATTTCCTCAGCTTGTTTGAGCCTTTCTTGTCTCCCAGTGAGGGAGAGCCACGTTGGTCCTGGAGCTAAAGGGGGTGTTTTTCTACACAACTTGACACTCCATCTGTGTACATCTATATCTCTATTATACTGTTTTGGAATCCATAACCATAACCATAACCTTTGTCTTTCTCACTTGGGTCATTTGTGAGTAGCATGATAGTGATAGTGTAATAGAACGCTGAAAGTAGTTTATCACATGCTACCTTAGTTTTTTTTTACAAGACATCAAAGGGATTACTGAGAAAATGAAAGATATAGTGACTGTTCCCAAAGCTGTCACTGTGTGGTGAGGCATAAAACAGTGTCTACTATTAGGCGTGGGCAAAAATATCATGATGCATGAAAATATTTTCATGACAGACAGTATGTGTCGTGATATTTTGTGTCATGGTGTTTCTGAGGCTTCATAAGTTGAAACAGGCAAAAAGCACCACTAGTGCCACATTTAAAAAATACCAAAAACTATGAGTACAATGATTTTTATTCAACATTTCACTGCACTGCACTTTTCTAATTAAACAAGTCTAATTATGCGCTCTTTCTAATGAAACACACAAGCGGTAACTGTCATAAGCTTAGCCAAAATGCTGTAACACCATGTTCCAAACACCACAAAACAGGATAGATTTGGTTTTATGTCTCTCTCAGACATTAAGTTAGATTTTATCATCTACAGTTGTTTTAGCAGAGCATCTGTTAATCAGAATCCAACCTGTACAGTGTGTGGTACTGTTTGGGTCTGTAGCCTGCTTGCTAAGTTGAGATATAAGGCTACAGATCCAAAAAACACAGAACAGGTTTAGTTTCACGTTTCTCTCTCTTCAACACCAGTTGCTCAACTTTACTCCCTAAGATTTGAATAATTTTATCGAAATTTAGACAGCATCAAAGATGTTCTGTGCTCAGCAGAGCTGTTAACCAGCTCCTCTCTCCTAGTTAGCAGCATTGTTTAGCATTTAGCAGTTTGCTGGTTTGATATTTCCCAGGTAGCAAGCATACATCGGTCTGCTGGCTTGATAAGGTCAGAACCCCGCTGATTATATGCCACTACTGCTCCACCCACGGACCACCTAGATTATTGTCCGGCATACAAAGTCTAACTAGTTAGACTAAGACAAATATTGTAAACAATTGAGAAAAAAAATTAATGACCCAGCCTAATATAAAATGATTTTGTTGAAAATGTTGTTGCTGTTTCTGTGCCCCGTGACCCAGAAGGATAAGCGGTTTCAGAAAGTGTGTGTGTGTGTGTGTGTGTGTGTGTGTGTATAACCAGCTTTATTTATGATTTACTAAATTCTTCACAGAGGAGAACGAAAGTAAAAAATAAAGAAAAAGAAAGTAAATTGGACTGTGAGTGCAGAATGAGTTTAGCTAACAGTGTGCTCAGTTTCTGTGTTAAAAGGTGCAGACCAATAAATCAGATCATGATGATGTCTATGGTAATAACAGAAATAGCCGCTTCTTTCCAGCTTCATCAGATACTGAAACAGATATTGACACAACTGCACAAGGCAAATGCATCAGTATGTCAATCTGAATATGTTAAATAGAGAATGTCAGTTTTATTAACTTGGATTTGTGGATGGCCATATGAGAGGTGAGTGTGTGTTTTGTCATGTTTGAGGGGGGAGAGAGGATGATTTTAGGGCACAGACTGTCTGTCATCCCCCCCTCACTTCAGTGGTAGCCATGTCTTTTGAGATGAAGTTGTCAGTGCTGTCACCCAAACGCGTGGTGACTGAGAGGCTCTCCGAAGACGTGCTTAAAAAGGGCCAGCCACGGCCTGATTGATGGAGGATGAGATGGCTCTGTCACCAGACCCCCGTTCTACTGTTCCCCTCCCCCTGCCAAGGGGCTCTTGAAGGGGTGTGCAGGCCTTCCACAGGCACAGGAAGAGGGAGAGAGAGAGAGAGAGAGGTCGGGGCAAGACCCCTACAGTAACCTATTGACAGCTACATCCCCTGATTTTTCCTGTGTATAAAATAGGGATATAGCCCCAGAAGTGAACGCTGTGGATATTTCCATCAGGCTAGAACTTTCTTTAGTGCCCATGGTGGAGCCAAACATGGAAGCATCCCTCATGTTAGGTGAGATTCCATTTTTGAGAGAGCTGTCATATGTAGAAGCTGAGAGGGACAGTGACAGCTTTGACGTCCATAAGAATGGGCTGCTACTGTCCAATTTCTGATTGCCTCACAAACATCCCTCTTTTTCTTAATGCAAACCAAAGCACAGCTTGGTGACTTAACCCTTAGAAGTCTCTGTTATCATCAGAAATAACAAGAGCTTGTTGTAATCATGCAAATTCAATCATGTCAAAAATGCAGATTGTAAGCTTTCCATTGATACATTTATATTTGTAAGCAGAAGATGAGATATTATATTATGTTAATTATGTTAAACTTGATGAAAAGATTTTGTTGTGCACACAGTCTTGTTTGGTATAAAGAAAATCATCCTTTACATTTTTTGCAAAGTGTATGTTTGTTGACATTTATATGAGTGCAGACTCAAACCTGATGATACAGAACATATATATAACAATGTATATAATGATGTTATTATATGTAAATAGCAAAACAATAAGAGTAGCTGGAAACATCTTATGGTTAAATTCCCTTATGTGGTTCTCAGGTTTTCAAGAATGATTCTGACCGGACACGTGGACAAAAACAAGTAGCATATAAAGGAAAAATGTAGGATGTATTTGCACATTTATACTCAATCAAAGCTCATTATGCTGCTGGTCTATAGGTCTATGCAGAGCATTGTTGGAATTTATTTTCTATTTTAATTTAGAGGGATTTGCTCTCAGACTGGTAAGAGCATGTCCTGGCCCTTCTGGCTAAAAAGCAAGGGAGTGGCCAGAGTATTTTTAACCAGCTACAATTTTTTCCATTGGTTTACAATCACACGCATAAGTTGACCTCAAAATAATTGAGGTAATCTGTTTCCCTGGTACTTTTAAGTTCACAAAATCACAAGTTCATAAAGTTCACAAAGTTCATAAAATCAAAAGTTTAAAAGGTTAAAACTTTGTAGAACATAGAGGTTTAGAGTTAGTTATGGTTATATATTTTTATTGTGTAATAGTTAAATTATTGAGGAAGATCAAAATGTTTATTTCTATAATGCACTATAATTAAGTTTATGTAATTAAACCCATGAAAAAAACAACAACACAAAAAGGATTGGCTTATTATTTTTAGGCAACTGATTGCCTCAGAAAATACATAACATGAATGGACTCGAAGCATTTATGCTAAATTAATCTCTTTTTTTTTTGCTCTGCTGATGACATCAACATCAGCATCAAAGAACACTAAATAATGGACTACTCCATAAGTAATGACTCACTGGCTTCAAAACTGCCAGAATTATGAATTTCAGGGAATTCCAATGAGTTTGTGCCAGTTTAATCAAAAGCTGATTAAAGGCCATCCACAACCAGTTGTTTATGTGTATGCTAGTACCACGGGCTGACCTGATAAACCTGAACACAAAACACTATATTGGTTGATACATACTTGTAAAATGTATTCAAACCTAACCCATTATATGAAGATAACAAGTTAAAACCCAGATGAAATAACAGAAATAAGACGAATGATGAATTAATGAATGAATTGATTTAATGAATTTTGACTTTGGGGTTTACAATGGTGTTCTCTTTCACTCTTAAACGACACAAATTTGAGGTGTTTCACTGATTTTAAAAGAGAGTTTTAAAGTAAATGTATGAATGCACCTGTAATGTTGTTCTGAAGGGCAAAAGAGAATGTTCTTAAGCTGAAGCTGGCCCAGATACATTCATTCATCTTATCTAACCAGTGAGAAGGGTTTATGGATGTGCCCCCTGATCTTCTTGTTGTGCAAATGACTGCGAGACTGTTTAAGGATTCTCTTCAGACGGAACAAAGCCATTAGCAGCAAGAAGAAAAGCTGTGGTTTCCTCCTCCTCCCTGGTTTCACTTGCCTCACCCTGCTTCCTCACTCTTACATTCTGCTCCTGACTACAACTCTGAAACAATTGTGATTTTGGCTGTAACTTCATACTTTATTCTTATCTGGCTATGTTAATGCGAGTTCTGTATCATGTCTGTGGGACTATTCATGATGAAATGTCCCCACAATATACAAAGTAACCGGGGTTTTCAACTGGTGTAAAAAAACGAGGTGATGAGGTTTAAATATGATACTGACAATATTAAAAATACATTAATGTAACGTTTAAAAATGACTTAATATGACTTAGCATGAATTGATGACTGGATTCCTTGCTTATAAAAGTCATCTTCTATTGCAAATTACAGTATTGCAATAAGGATTAACGAACAATACATTGCACAGACCTGTCCACAACCAGCATGCCGGTAATACAAACAAGTGCCTAAATGGACTGATCCAGGCAGCTTTTATCTGCCAAATCCCTCTTCTTTGCATTCTCCCAGCATTCTGATGGCCAGAGCTGATAGGCAACAGAGGGGAATTCAGTGGAAGTCATTGAGGAAATTATCGCTCACCAAATAACTGTGAACACACCCTTTTATCCTGCTCCAGATTCCACTTTGTCCATGCCAAAGTTTGATGAGAGCGAGCTGAGCTCAGCTCCACGGCTTGGAATAATAACATGATTACAAGCTCACACAAGCCACCAGAGGAATGTTCAGAGTCTGTTTTGGCTGTGGCTTTTCCTGAAGCGTGACTGCTATCTGTTTTGTGCTCTGGTGCAGGGTGATATATCTCCAAGTCAGCATGAATGAAGGCTTTTCCTACATCACTAGTGCAGTGCACATCACCACCACAGAATGTGTAAGTACATCCAATTTGTTCTACATGGATCTAACACCTTCTGCTTCTTTGCCACTCAAGGAAAACATCACTTTTACCAGAAATAGTGCAGTCCAGAAAAGCAATTTTAGAGAATGTGATCCCACTGATAATTTCTCTCTTTTTGACTTTCATTTTGTATCTTGTGTGCTTCTTCCATCCCCTTCTTATTCTTTATTTTTCTTTCTTTCTCTGATTTCTGTCCTTTTGTGAAGTCTCCTCTGCTTTCTTTCATCAGAGGAGGCACTTCAAGTAAGTTTACATTCTTTCTTAGCAAAGGGCTTTACAATATGATTCATTTGATAGTCAATCTTAGGTCCCTTCACATAACATCGCAGCCAGATTCCTGTCTGTTCTTCCTGTCTTTTTACTGCTTGTGTTGAGTAATGTTGGCCCTGCTGATGTGTGAATAGAGATAAAATGTGTGTCTCTTTATCTGAGTGCAGTTTGACGGCACCATTGTCTTCCTGGCCTTGCTGGTGATCTTCCTGCTGGTGGGTTTGCTGCTGTTGTGGTGGTTTTGGCCTCTGTGCTGCACTGTGGTGAGTACTTAATCAGCGCCTGATTAAGTAATGTAACCTGTGAAGACTTGTGAGAAAACAAGTCTCAACAGCAGCATTTTTGTCTTACAGGGTTTTTTATGGTATACTACTGTTACTGGATAAACAAATTATATATTTATGCAGTATGGTGCAAAAGTCAGAGACCACTTTTCGTTTATTATAGTTGCAGTCAGAACGGCCAAAGTTGTTGATTTTTCAGAGACAGAAAAAAGAATAATACATATTTAATAAAAGATTACACATTTTCCCATTTCCTCTGTGTATTTGAACTCGAGTTTCAGAAACTCTTCTGACTTTCCCCTTCCCCATGCAAGACAATTATCTTATACTAGATCTTCTTAGAAATATCTCCTGAAAGTGAATAACTCGTACTTAATGGCCATTTTGAATGAAAATTTAATCAATGAAGAGTGGTCTCTGACATTTGTACAGTGTTATATGTCATCACTGTCATAAAAAAACCTCATATCTCCAAAACAAAATCTTTACAAGTGAAGAAAGAAGTATTTTTAATGTAGTTAATGTAACATCAAATTTTTCAGAGTATAGTAGACTGTTTCCATTGGTCAATTTGTATGAAATAAAGAAAACATTTTGCAGTTTCATCTTTGGTTGTGATGTGACAGTGACATTATATAATATTATATTATGCTTAATATGTCCTTAAAATTGTCAGTGGTACTATGTTTTTTTTTATATTTTATAATTTAGTTTTCTATTACAAACAGGTCATCAAAGAGCCACCTCCACCGCCACCACCTGAGCCTGTGAGTTCACTAATTATATCTGGCCCTCATCAAGTTTGAGTGTGTATGTAACAGATTTAACATGATACTGAACAGCTACTGACAATAACAAAGGCTGTTATCAACTCTTCTCAGTGTGGATAAATAGACATAGTGTAGACATAAATAATTACCTTGTTAGTTACATAATGAATTACATTTACATTCAATTTACATTATGCCTTGACAAAATTGTCTGCATTTTCAACCTTCTTCTGTTTGTTTTTATGTCAGTTAATGATAACAAAATTATAAAAAACAATAAAAGATGGTTCTTCATCCTGCGAAGCAAGACTATACACTATATGATCAACTAGTAAGTACTAATAAAATATATGATGTAGATTTGAAATATGCACTTTCAACAAACTTGCACTTCCACTTGGTTCGATGAGCTACGAGTGAGAAATAATTCATACAAAATTACAACAAATTTTTGCTCTCATTGGCAACAACTTTAAACTTTGAAAGCTTGGCCAGTTCTATAACTTAAAAATAACTCAGCCAGTCTGCAATGTAGTCCATGTAGTTACTGAATAATAAGTCTTAGAATGTAATAAGCCATTGGCTCACTCTAATATGACTCTCTTAGAGATGGTGACACTTTGACTCATGCAGCGGCTGCAGCAGCACAAGTGAGCGAGCGTGAGGGAGAAAGTAGAGCGTCGCTGCACTCTAGCATGGCCGATGGGCAGACAGCACGCACTCATCACACAGCAGAATATGCAGAAAGACCCTCTTGTGCTCGCTTTGTTCACAGAGGTCAAAGGCGAGGCTGATGTGAAATAAAAGAGCTTTGTGGAAATGGCCTAAGAGTGCGCATCTGTGCCACTTACACTGACTCCCCAAACAAGGAGCTCTGTCTCCACGGCTTTACTGGGTTGGAAGTTTCCCTTTGATTTGCAATCACAATAAGGATGCTATTTTTATCTCTGGCATTATTTGGACATGTCTTTGTGTTTATCCTGTTTGCGTGGGAGTACACTAATACTGACTCTAAATCAGAGCCTTTAAAAAGAACAGACAGTGTGAGGTTGTTTTAGACTTGGGTGTATCAGTAATGTACTGAAAACTTGGTTTAATTTTTTATAAGAGAATCTAAACTTGGCGTGTGTTTGCCTGTGTGTGTGCAGGAGTCTGATGATGAGGATGGGATGCCAAAGAAGAAATGGCCTACGGTAGATGCCTCATACTATGGAGGCAGAGGAGTTGGAGGTATTAAACGAATGGAGGTAATATATTTTATTTAATTTGACATGTTTTTTATTTTATCAAAAAATTCCATTGATTCAGCAACTGCTAACAGTGAAAGAGGCATTTCTGCCGTTGATATGCAGTGCTGTATTGTCCAGTCACATTACCAGTCTACGTTAAGTTTAATGCAGTTTAACTTAGGTTAACAGAGGCTACAGGGGTATAAAGGCCAAATGTGACAACTGATGTCATGAGCCCTGTGGCTATAGGAGCATATAACATGGCTTGAAATTCTCTCTGTGTGCCTTTTACCAGTGCGGAAGGCGTTGCTACTTAAAGTAGGCCTTACAGTTTTCCATTATGAACTGAGATCCTTGGAAACCTCTTATTTACAGATCATCATTATAAATACACACAAATATAACATTACTGTTATATGAAAACTTGTAAGTCCATTTTTATGTCATTTGAAAATGACAGCTGCTCTTTATAGGTGTTTAGATTTGGCTAATATTCCAAACTGATATTTGATGATGTATTTATTGTGCTCCTGAAGAGCAGAACGTTCAGGCCACACTGGGCTACTGTGCTAAAATCTCCACATTTTATTCATTTTACTCCATTTGTAACCCTAAAGAAATAAATAATACATTTCTCTGTATTCCTAATCTATGTATATTTAGTACCAATTTCCACATTTTATAAATATTTATGCATCAGCAGATACATATTTTAAAAAATATTGGATATCGGCATCAGCCCACACTTCCCATCTCTAGCTCTTTACATTATGTAAACATTTCATGACAAATGAACCAGTAAAAATGGTTCAGAACTGCTCATTTCAGGCTGTCTGCAGTGTTCAAATGAATCTTCTAACTTAAAAATATTACACAAATATTATATACAATATAAATATTAAGAACATATTTTTGACACCTAGGAATATATTTCTTTGGCTTTTGTGTCTCTTTGAGGACAGTGGTATGTTTGTGTGGTGTTTGTTCACTTCATTGAGATCATGGCACTTGGAGAGTGATACCCATCAATATTAACGTACATTCTAGTTTAGAGTGTTTTTCCTTTTTCATGTAAATTCCCTGTTTTGAAGGTGCAAGTGATGCATCAGTGATGATACAGAGCCTTGAGTAGGGTTCCTCTCTTTGCCTGTGAGGGTTGTGAAGTTTTGCTGGTATTGTGTAGGTGCGCTGGGGAGATAAAGGCTCTACAGAAGAAGGGGCTAAGTTGGAAAAGCCCAAGAATGCAGTGGTGAAGATGCCTGAGCAGGAGTTTGAGCCCTACGAGCCCAAACCCAAAAGGCCTCCCAGAAACCAGGCTGCCCCAAGGAGATGGTACTCTCCCATTAAGGTACTGCATTCCCTCAAACTTTCTGTGCTGTGCATTCATAATGTAACATATCACATACATTATGTAGAACGCTACCATTAGGCCACAATAACAAATGGCTTCTGTAATAAATCCATTGAAAATATAGAATAAAATTTAATTCTAATTAGAATTTTATTTAATTCTTTTAATTTAATAATAAATTGAAAATATAGAATTAACACTCATAAGAGAGCACATGAAGTTTGGAAAGATTTTTGAGTGGTGTCGCTGTGCTTAGGGGAAACTGGACGCTCTGTGGGCTCTGTTCCGCCGTGGATACGACCAAGTGTCTCTAATGAGACCCCAGCCTGGAGATCAGGTACATATCCAGTATGAGTCCATCGCTGAGGTTACTCTTTTTCATAACAGAGCCACCTAAAAGGCTTTATCTGAGTGAGATATATATATCAAATACTTCAGTCTACATCCTTGGAATGCAGTACAATTGGGCCAGCATGCAGAAGAATTGGCAAGTCTCTTTGCCTTATAAGGCACTTTTCTTCCTTGCTTTAATGTTTAAACTGGCTCTCTGTTGAGCACAGCTGGTCAGGTGAAATAAGGTTTAGGCTCTTTTAGATTGACTTCCTTGTGGAATTTGAAATTCCAGGATACAGGTTCATTACTAAAGGAGATTTATTTTATGCAGGGGCTCAAAACATTTGATGAAAGTAAGGGTGGGCAGTAGAGAATCACATATACTTGAAGGCTTTTTCACAATATAAAATGATGTATCACAGTATTTTGTTTTTCTGACCACAAGATGGTTCAGAAAAGTCTAATTTAAAGTCTATGAAAACTGTAAGTATGATTTTTTTTTATACATTTGCTATTTATAACTATTTCAGAAAGAAAGAGAGGAAATGGATAAAAATACATTAAGAAAGTATGACATAATGGGCTGACAGTAATAGTGAGAATGAGGAAAGGCTTAGCAAGCTGTTTGTAATTCCCTTGCGCATGGAACAAGTCTGTTCCGGAACAACTTCTGCTTCAGGTCCATTAGCATCCCATTTCTGTGAGCAGGCATTTGTCAGTGCGTTATTCCACCAGAGCAAGCTGCGTCATGGCAACACATCTGCGTGGTCATGAAAGGCATCTTTCATGTGGGCCGGGGCGCTGCGGACCGTACAGTCTGATTCCATTGAGCAGGACAAGGCATTGCTCCACTCCCACTGTGGATGGACTCATCTGATTTACCCTGCTCTTATTGAACTGCGCTACAGAATGGACTGCTTGTGTGAGGGAGGGCCAGTGCCCAGCTGCTCTGTACACTGTGCAGGAGCTTTGAAAGGCGTTGGGAAAGGCAGCAGACTCAGTAAAGAAGAGGGCTTGGCTGATAACAGCTGTAGCATTCAGACTGGTTCGAGCATGTTCACAGTGAGCTGTGTGTTTCATACCCACCTGCAGAACAATGTCCCGTCAGCCCTGCTGGCACAGCACACAGCGCACACCACAGTGGATGCACTCACAAACTTCCTGCTCTCTCTGTTGTCTCACTGCTAGCCTACTTGCTGATTCGTAATCTGCATTTTTTTTGTCACCTTTTCACTTGCTAATTCTCCTAATTTGCTTATGTCTTCCTCCTGCTGTCCCCCTTTTACCCTCATTCTGTTTCCTATATTTATATTTTCTTTCCCCGTGTTCTCTAGGGGACCTTCTTGAGGCTTGAAAGTATGTTGTGAAGTTCTGCTTCTGTGGCTGAGGGTCCAAAGTTGGGATGCAAACACAGGCCATTATTATCTTCACTTTTATTTTCCACTTATTTCATAGTCCCAGTTGTATGAATATATGAATATAACCCTGAGGGAAAATTGTGGGCCTTAGTGGTCTCAATTTATTTGACAAGCTGAAAAATCCAGTCCAGATTCTAAATTTGCATAAACAATAACTTGAAAAGGCCACATTCTTAGATATTGGACGCTGATATGCAATGTGAAGGATTAAAAAGGGGACAGCAAAAAACGTATTTTGTTGCATGTTTATATTTTTATTCAAAGTTTAATATGAGGCTAAATGTCAGCTTTTATTTTTCAGCAACAGTATAATCAGTGAGACAAATCAATTAAAGCTTATGTAATAATTGTTTAGGGTTAACATTTGTGGCGCACACCAAACATGCAATAACTGCCTCAAAATTCATGCTCAGTTGGATTTAATTAGGAACACTTCAGTTTAAAACTCTCCATGGTTTATTTTCTTGAACTTTTTAGGTAAGTGTCGTGTGTTTTGGTTTCCTGTCTTGCTGCATTATGAACTTCTGGCCAAAGTGTTTGGATGCATGTTTAGACAGGATAAGATAAGATATTTCTGGTATATTTTCAGAGTTCATTAGTTCACTTGAATCCTCAAGACCACTGAGCCAGTTCAGCCATACATGACCAGACCATGGTACTGCCTTATGTGCTTAGTTTGTAAATTCCAGTCTGGTCTTTCTGTTGATGGTGCCGATGAGAGATTTGCAACTTAAAATGTGGCTTCTGTTGAAGTCTTCTATGAACGGTAGCATGTGACAGTTTTAACCCTGCAATCTACAGTGCACCAGCCATTTTATTCTGGGCTTTGTCTTCACAGGTCTAATGTTTTTCTGTCATTGGCTGCTATGGTCCAGTTCTCCAATATTTCTTATTTTTTGAAGCTTTTCTATACTTTTGATCTTGCAGTGCACATATATCTTACTTTTCCATCAGAGTGAATTCCTGAGTGATTACCTTCGTAAATACTGTTTAGCTCAAAAACAAACATAAAAGCCTAACTCACTGGCTAAAACCAGCCCTACATTTTCCGTCTCACTCCTATTTGTCCCAATGCTTATGCTTAGCTAAAATCGGGGGACTGAAAACACACACACAAAAGGTATGACATTGTCTTGGTTTAGTTTAACTTGCATGAGAAATAAGACCCAGAAATCAGAGCTGACATTCTTTACTTTAGCCTCAAGAACAACAGCTTAGTTAACTTCCCATATCCCAATACATATGCTTCACATATCAGTATACGTTTCTCATATCTGTGTATCAGTTTTTTCTTTTTATGGCTTATGTCTTTTAGCTTGAAAGGCTTTTGAATCCAGAGGAAATGCAGCCGGTTAATATTAATGCTCAGCGTTAACATGTACAACCTATAGCTAATATATAACACAGATGCCATTCAGGTTAAACTCTTTATCCAAAAGCCTCAGTGCACACATTGTAATGCAGAAGTGACAGATTTGTTTTATTATCCTCTGAAGAAAGGATTTCTTGTCACTGAAAGTCTTTGTTGGTTCTTTTGTCTGCCCTGTTTACAAGGCCACTTCAGTTGAAAATGAGTCGCCTTGCATGGTCTGGGTATGCCCATTTACTGCTAAGACAAAGAAAATCTGAGGAAAGGCAGGCAGCCATGTTTTTGTACTGGATTGTTTTTTGCTAATGACCCACTGGAATGTAAAAGTAAAATGACCCAGTCTGGCTAGCAGAAGGGATTAGCCATTTAACATTACAGTCACATAAAAGTGAGAATGAAAAGGGTGTAACCCGTAGTTTATCACTCATTTCCCTCTCCTGTTTTGGATCGTCCTGAAACAGATACTTGGTGGTCTGATTTAACACCTTATTAAACAGAGACCTCTGATGTGACATGGTGCCACTGAGCAGAGTATAGAGCCTACATTTTATGGTGCTAGGCCTTTGTTTGACCAGTGTGGGGGCTGGTGGGCATAAATTCGGGGTTGCTTAGCAAGAAGGGTGAAGCCATCACTCTGGCGGTCGTGTGCGGCGAATGGGACAATTTGGTGAGCAGCAATGCAACAGCCCCACACCAGTGTGAGCATATGGCCCGAATGGAGAATGGAGCCTCATGAATACTGTGCAGATGTGGTGGAGGGAGAAGAGAGAGCTAGCAAGTGGAGGGGGAAGGGAAATGGAGAGAAATCAGCACATATGGTGTTTGAACCATTGTGGATGGCCCCCAGCAGGCTTCAAGCTTCTGCAGCAGTTGGACAGCAGTTTCTGAAGTGGGACGTCAGGCTACAACACATTTAACACGATGCACCTGTACACACAGCTGTATCTCACCCTCACTATACTGACATCTTCATCTTCTGCTTCTGCCTGAAGAGTCTTTTAGTCAGATTAGCACCTTAACCTCTTAAACTGGCCTACATTTGAATTCCTCAGAATTTACACATAACGTGCATAATAATTTATAGTAGATTAACAGTACTGAATAATAAGTCTTCTCAATATTAAATGAATAATAAGCCTCTGGTTGATGAGATTAATTGAACAGCAGTTCCATGCACCGCAGGTCTGAAAAAATAGATTGAGGCTGCCATAACAAAACTTTGTAACTTTTAACCATTTTTCACAGTAGCCGGAAATGGCAATTTCTGCCTGATTTGGAACTATGCATTTTTAATAACATGGATAAAATAGATATCAATAAGAATGTGTATGACTTACAAAACTGTAAGTGAACTGGATTTTCACCCTTATTGGTGAGCATGCAAGTCAAGTTTAAAAGAAGTATTTTATTTTGTTTAAGTACCATTTTTATTAATTATTTTATAATTTTTTATTATTTTTGGCTGTTTTATCTCGATATGGAGTGGTGTGAATTGTTTTTATAGCAGGGGTTTTCACCCCTCCCTTTTCACTCCTCATTGCTTACTAGCAGCCCAACAACATTTCACACACAGAAAACCAACAGAGTTAGTAGTAAAAAATCTTTTAATTGGTGACATTAATTAAAACTATCTGAGTCAGTTTCCATTCTGCTAGTGGAATGTGTCACTAGGGGGCCTGCAGAAAGACTTTAATATCAAAAAATGTATAAATATATTGTTAGTCATATCAAAACCTCTTAATTTTTTGATTGAAAACACCAGCTGTCCTTTACATTGTCTGAACATTTTATCAATAATGTTAACTCTTCCCCTTATTTATATGATAGTTGTTATGTAAAGCTTGTTGTAAACACATTTAAAGCCATCATTTTAAAGATATGTTGTTTTAGCTGTATGTCATTGAGGAGAGACTGGCTGTGTGTAGAATTTTAATGTTTACTACTGTAGCCGACTCTCTGAGTGCCCTCATTGCTGTGGCTCATAAAAAAAAAGTGAGGTGGTCCATCCCGTACCCCAGCCTTGATCCAGTGCTGTAAGAAGCTGGAACAAAAGGAGGGGAATCTCTCCTGTCACAGTTGGGCTTGTGGCCTTTAAACTCTCCATCTGTTTGTCTGACGAGTAATCAAACGGCGTGGCAGAAAGTGGCACCCCCCTGACGGCTGCTCTCATTGCCACTCAAGTGAAAGTAATTCAAATGGATTTAGGGAGTTTCTCCCCTTGACTGTGGACTTAAAGCTGCCCAGATATTCATAGGTTAGTGTTGCGCTTTTTGTGTCAATTAGCTGTTGAAAAGACCCTCATCAACACAGGCTGGATCATATTAAATGAGTCTGATTGATTGGAGCTGCTTTCATGACCCTCCGCATTTGTCTAGCTAATGCTTCGACAGTCTCTCTTTATTGGATATATGTGAGTTCATATAGTTTTGACTGTGTAACATTTTAGATAATGTTTTATATCAGTGCTGGTCCTGGTCCTTTTTCTGTCCAATATCATTTCAGTGTTTTTTTTGCTCTAGCACACCCAACACAACTAATCAGCAAATTAACCGGCCTTTCCTGAATTGGACTGGGTATGTGCAGAGGTACTGGAGGACTAATCTCAAGAACCACTGATTTAGATAATAATTTAGATAACAATATAATTAATACCAATTTAATTATCTATGCATTTATCAAAGGAACTAACAAATAATATAAATAAGGAGCTTCATGTTTTCACATCGAAATCACTAAATACTCCCATCTTTAAGAGCTGTTCATCATGAACATGTCTGACACTAAAACATGAACATGTCTGTTACTAAAAAAAATCAAAATCAAATTCAACCTGAAATAATGTTCGCTGTCTCTCTATAAGCGCTGGTGAGTGTTTTATTGCTGTGACAAAAGCGATGTTGTTCCACTTTCAGTGATGTTGAGTCCAGAATTACGGAATGTTTCATTTTTCGCAATAAATGGTGCGTAAAGCTTTGAATACCTTTGTTTAGGTCATCCTTACGTTGGAACCCTTGAAAATATCCTGACAATAGCTTCTGAAAGTTTAGTCTTCCTGACAATGATGAATCACTCTGCTTGTAAGAATGCAGCTTTTCTCAAAGCTTTTCCTCAGTGGAGGAAGGGCATTTTCACCAGCACCCATTCTTCCCAAACTGCTTTGCTGCAGCCCCTCAACCCCACCCCCATGATTTTAAGGACAGAATTATGGTTGACAGCTGAGGTTCTGAGTGTGTGAAGTGTTGTGTCCTCTTGGGGGTCATCTTCTGGGCATTGCAGGCCAAAGCCAGTCAGGCCACCTAAGACTGACACCAGTCTGCGACCAGTAGTTCCAGAGCAGGCTCTTTTGTTCTTTTATTAACCCTGTTTATTTGCAAGGACTTTTTACTGTCATCACTTATTGCAAAGTAAGAGATACCAGAGGAAGCTAGGCTTTAAAGGCAGTATGCTCAGATCACTGGGTTACACCTGTTTTACACATGTTTTGATATGCAAAAAAAACATGATTTAGAGCCAAAATTTCATAGATTTTGAGATTTTGAGCTTTCAATCATATGTATAGGTATATAATTCACAGTTCATTCACATTTATCATTAGTCTGATGGAATACATCAGTAATAAGCCCATAGTGATCTGAATTCTGCTGTGAATGTGTGCACATGCATGCTCAGAAACTACTGTAGTGCATCCAACAGTAAATGCAGTATTATGCCTCTTTCAGTAGCAGACTGTGAGAGCTCAAATTTCACATACTGATATATATATTACAGTGCCCACCATGGCTGCCATAATCACTCAGGGTGGCAGATTTTAAAAGGCCCATATCCTACATTTTATTGTTTTATAGTATTTTTTCCATTGGGCTTGTTTTATGATGTTCGTGTGGGTTTATGTACAAAAAAAGTCCAAAATTCATTTTTACATGACCATTTTCCAACATCTTTTTGTTCACTTAGAATTACACAGCCTATTATGTACTGTGCTTTTAAGACTGACTTGTATTGTGCCTCATTTGAAAAGCAGTCTGGTGAATATAACATTAGTGTGAATGGGCAGGGCTAACAGCAATACACTGACTTAATTGGGTATATAAATTATTCGGTTTTTGTGACACGAGTTAAAGGAGATGTCTCTGAATGTTCACCACTGAGACATTAGGTGTGGTTCATTTTGATTCATTTTGTCTTCTCTCTGTCTAACTGTTTTTTAGGGATAGATGGGTAGAACGTTAATTTTAGCTCTTAACTGTCAGTTATCCTGCCATCTGCTGTGTCCCTTCAGGGTCGATGCATCAACTTTACACGGGTGAAAGAGGAGGCAGTCCGAGCACCATTGCGCCAGCCTCCACCACCTCCACCACCCCCACCGGACCGCCAGCCCCTGGTGCGCCCCACCTCAGCCCCTCCCAACAGACCACCCTCCCGTGGACCCTCCATCAGCCGTTCATCCCATGGACGCCCCCCCAGCCAGAGCACCCCCAGGCCCCCCAAGACAGCCTCCCTCTCGCCCCCCACCCTGTCCTGGGAACCGGCGCTGAGAACAATGGAGAACTTTCATCACCCTAAATTCTGTCTTTACCAACATAAATGCTGGTATTTATCTTTAAGCCACTGGCTTGCAGCGCTAGAATTTTAGATTTGTTGCTGGACAGCAAAAATGAATCACGGAGTAATCAGCTACTGTTTGTAGTTGGGATGTCTAGGATTCTGCTTTCTGAGTTGGGTTCTGGATCTGCTTTAAAAGAATCATGTTCTTTGTGGTTGAGCAGTTGGCTTTGGTGAGATTAAGGAAATCACATGAGTTCAGTAAGTTCACTCGTTTTTTTTTTTTTGAAAAGCAGCCTTGTATTTCTGTAGGCTTATAAATATTGATGAGTATGGTTTTGTATGTCAAATTAAGCTTAATGCTATTTTTTTTATGTCAGAACTGATTAAATGACTGAACATTTATGCTCAAAGATAGAAAGAATTCAAATTGAATGTTCAAGAAGAAAGAAGTCATGCATGCTGAAGTGCAGGGTAGTCAGCTGTAAGTAGTTTCCTACATTTTAAAGCAGTATCCTAAGATTACCTGGTTACGCCTATAAAAATAAAATAATTGCAACTGCAGGGCAGTTATATCCTCTAATTTATTTAGCCTTGGTTCCTGGAAGGCACTTGAGCACAGACAGACAGGGTGTCCACCATTATTATGGGACACTATGCATGGGACACTATTTCAGCTGACCCCTTCACATATAATGAGCACTAAGGACATTTCTCTTGTCTTTTTGTTTATATGCGTTTTCGCTTTGTGATCTTATTTTTGTGGTATAGAGTAGAACGTTAAGCATTGTGCATGGGGAAAGGGGGCTTTGATTCGCTTATAATGCTTCGTCTACGAATTTATAACATTCCACTTTAAATTAAAAACATGTAATGTTCTAAACTGTGATAATTGGAATATGTGAAAGGGGAAATATGGAATCCTCCAGTCATAATTGGTTGTTCTAATTTGACACTCAGCAATGCTACAGACTAACCAAATAACATTGTCTTTTTATTAAACATTTTTGTTATCCTCAAAGCATGGAGTCGTATTTCTTTACAAACAGTAACTGTTTGAATTTAATTATGGCAAGAAGTCACCAGGTCGTGTATGACGCCCTGCCCTGTAGGAATGCTCAGAGGTGATGTTATTTCTTTGCTGTGTCTCAGTCTGGTCTCGTCTGTGGTCCTGCTCCATCCCCTGAGCTCTACTTCCTCTCATTCCGCACATGCTTTCTGCATAACTGTGGGGCAGTCTGAACTACGTCTGACACTGGAGAATTGCTTACATACTGCCTGCATATATACACACAACTATAACAGAAATATATATATATTTTTTCTCCACCTCGCCTGTTGAGGTTGGATAATTTAAGATTAGTAGTAGAAGTAAGATCAAAGGGATTGTTTGTTTGCATGAAGATCTATGTGGAACAGAGTGTATTTTGATATGATTTTCCCCAGAATGTACCCTACTGTAATTATTAACTTCCTTTTCCTTGTTTAGACTGGGTCTAAATTTGACTTCAGGCTTGGCCATGCAAGCCTTTTTATGTCTGTCCATAAAATAGAGGTACTACCATTATACTTAGTACTGAATAACTTGGATATATTTTAGAATAATAATACATATGAGTGGCACATTGTCCTGCCTTTTGTTTATATCTAGTTTACCTTTATGGAAATCGTTCTTTGACCTTTCCATTGAGTCTGATCACACCATTTGTTTAGTACATCTCACATGATAGTGGTCCTGTTGATTTGTATGCATACAAACACTTTACAGGAAGATACAGGGAGTCATGTATGTTAACATGTAACATGATTTACCCAACCTGAGTCCTCCTTCCTCAGCCTGGCAGTGAGAATTCCAATTATTGGCTCTAGCACGTTCCAAAATGCTGTATATACATTTTTAATGCTTTTTGGATATAAGATGTTTTTGTAAGCTGTCATATAATAGAAAGCACATTTTCATTAATCTAATAAAAGTATTATTCATAATATAGCATTGATATTTCTTGCATCTGTAAAGCCTACCTCCCAACAATGTATACCATGAAAAAAAGTGGTCTGTAATGTGTTTAGAACAGAACCCTTCATATTTACATCCGTACTGTATGAACCGTGAACTACAGGCCGTTTCAAACAGGGCTCCAACTCCCCAACTCCCTGAACCCCACAGGTTCCATCGTTCCACCTACAGCCAAACATGCCTAAGCTGTAGACTTATGAAGTTGTGCATCATCTTGTGACATTCCCAAATAAGGACTTTGGGTCTGAGCCATTTTCGTCTGTGGGAAAAATGCATGGCATTTGCAAAAATTGCTGCTATTGTACCCTGTGTTAAACAAAAATGTTCAATAGAACCATTTCTGAACACTGATCTTTTCATGAGATTGAATACATTTAAGTACACACTAAATTAAACGGACATGTTCAGGTTGGCTATGGAAGAGAATTTAGGAGCCCTAAGCAACTGCTTAACTGCTTATAGTGAGAAATACAATACTCAAGGTCTGAGGCTCTACCGGATGATGTTATAAAGGTTTCTTTACTTGGATCTGACAGTGTGAATGAGTAAGACCTCTTTATCCAGGATTGCTATAGATCTGATAGATGCAAGTTCCTCTTGATAGCTATTTAGAATAGATGACTTGTCCTCCCACTGGGCTTTATCGTCCAGATGATGATCATAACACCAAATGAGACTAGGCAGACAAAAAAAAAAGAAAATTGAATAAATGTAACACAAGTTCCCCCCTCTTCTCACCTCCTTTTCACTGAGTGTGGATAACAGCCTCTGAGCAGATGGATTCAACTTAGTTCAAATTGATGTGTGTAGCACTTTCTACAACAGGCATCACAAAGCAGCTTTGCTGACAAAACTCTCTGAGAGCAAAAGTAACATCAGTACAGAAACAGTGTAGGGGAACCAAGTATTTAGACACTTTGGTCATGCTATTTAATATACTTCCAGTGCATGTATCCACTTCAAATTCACACACATAATATCTTCACATGTGTTCATTAGCATAAGATTATAAAATTACAGACTACAATTATTAATTAAAATTACTCTTGTGGGATGAAGTGTACTCTGGTAAGATGAAAAACGGAACTGTTAGACAATAATTCAGCTCGTTTGGAAAAAGAAGTGTTGCTCATATGATCCCAAGAACACGATACTCACAGTGAAGCATGAAGGTGGGAGCATCATGACATGGAGCTGCTTCTCTGTAGATGGTACTGGGGCATTAAACATCATTGAAGGAAACATGAATGCAGCGATGTACCAGGACATATTAGTATCTGCACTAGAAGTATGTTAAATAGCAAAAACAAAAGTGTGAATGTTCCCCTCACCGTATCTAGCATCATAGCTTTGTCTACAAAGACCCAAACCTTGTATTTTGGGAAAATTCTTACAACTATATAAGTACATTTTAACACCATTCCCTCTGCTTTTATATTCCTTTAGATCAGAAACTTTTAACATTCTCGTTGTTTTTGTCAGCAGATACATCATCAGTATAGACAAATAAATCAGATAGGCAGCCCTGTTGGCAAATGCTTTGCAGTTCCTCCATTT
Source organism: Colossoma macropomum (assembly GCF_904425465.1). Lineage (NCBI taxonomy): Eukaryota > Metazoa > Chordata > Actinopteri > Characiformes > Serrasalmidae > Colossoma > Colossoma macropomum. Next base: position 17,140,027 of record NW_023494791.1, on the reverse strand, counting down.
CCTTCTCTCTCCTGCAGCAGAAGCTGCTATGAATGAGCTCAGTTGAATCTTTCTTGAGCAATATCTCAGCCACCATGTGCTCTGCAAAGACAGATAAGTGCTTGTTTCTACTAATGTAACTCTTTTGGATGCGCTAAATGCAAGCACTACTTTATGATTGCTTAACTTTAACAAATGATGAGCACCTGAAGAGACATCTCCTCAAAACTACACACAGTACTACCTTTTGTTACTTGATCGGTGTAATGCTGAATGTTACAGGCTGTACAGCCTCAGTGGTTTGTCCACATAGTGCTGGGCTTGAGGTCAAATACACAAACATGCACTGTGGACTACAGTAATGCCAGATATTTTAGAATTATTTTGAAATGAAAAGATCTTTGAAAAAAACTGGAATCTATAAAAAAAAAAATCAGTACAGATAGTGAGTCGTTCTCAAGTCAGGTCTCATGGAAGTGCAAACAAAACTATGAACAGGATCAAATCACTCTGCAGCACATACATCGTCAGACAGCTGAGGCAGTGCAGGGCAGTCAGATGCCCAGAGCTGCCAGGACTTAAACTCTCCTCCAGCTCACACTATTAAAACAGTAAATCACAAAGTGTTACACACTCTTGCTCACAAAAGCTCTTCACATTTCACTGTGGTTTGTTTTTCTTCATTCCGTCTGTCACTGGATAAAGACAATATTACTCTTTCATCAGTCTGTCCGTGATTGGCTAAAATCAGTACTTCTCTTCCACCAAACATTCTGTCATTGTTAAAGACAACATTATGTTTCCAACAAACTCTGTGATTGGCTAAATATTGCTTTTCCACCCAAACCTTCTATGACTGGAAAAGACTATATTGTTCTTCCATCAAACCTTCTGTGATTGTCAAAAGACAACACTATTCCTCTAACAAACCTTTTGAGAATGGCTAAAAACAGTATTTCTCTTCCATAGAACCTTCTGTGATTGGTTAATAATAATAATATTACTCTTTCACCAAACCTTCTGTCATCGGCTAAATACAGCACTACTCTTCCACATCCTCTGTGTAATTAGATAGACACTTCTATCATTGGTTAAACACAATTCAATACTATTTTTTTTCAGCATCCTTCCTAACAACCTCCCCAGCTCTGTTAATAACAAATTTATGACAAAGAAATGACAATTTTTATCGTTATCATGACAAACTACATGACAACATGTCGATTTCTGGGTATATTGTGGATATCGCGCATACTTCTAAAACACTGACCATCTGCATATTTCATTACAAAATAAGCATAATTAGGCCTTTTTAATTAATGCAATGAGGTGTATAAAATTGTAAATAATTATTTGTTCTTAAAGTTTTATTTATTTTAAATGCGGCACTTCAGGTATTTTGTCTGTTCCAACATTTCAGATGTCAGAAAAAAATAAATATTGTAACGTTGTGTAAATATTGAGTATCGTAAAAATTCGTAAAAAAGTATTGCGACAATGTACTTTTGGCATATTCACATAAACAAAACGATTCAAAATATGCTACTTAGTGGGAGCGACACTGTTCTCAGTGATAGAAGCAGTTTGTTCCAGAGCACAAGTTATCTCCTTGGAATTATAAGGTTCTATCTGGCAAAACATGAAAAGAGGCAATGATTCTCAAGGAACACCAACAGTTTATGACCATTTGTTTTAAAACATAAAATTAGTGTTGTAACAGAGTCGACATGTATCAGAGAGTTACATTTAATGCTTTCTATGACCTTTTATGGCATTTTTTTGTCATTTGTTTATACTTAATCTATTAATCAACAAATGTTTATCATTTGTTGATTAATAGATTAAGTGTAAAGGTCAGTGCTAAATATTTTGTCCAGTGCAGAGGTCAGTTTTAGGTAGGAACCATTAGTTCAAGTTTCCTTAAGGTTAGACAGAGACAAGCTACTGTAATGAACAGTCCCAGCAAGTGTAGCAGATCAGTGTAAAGAGAGTGAGGTTTTGTTTTATATCAGAAATGTGACTCTAATCCAAAATGTCTAATTTTGAGAAAAAGAAGAAAAAGAAAAGGTGGATGAATGAATGAAATTAATGTTTGTGTTGTAATTAACACCCCATCAGTTTAAATGTTTAATAATTACCTGTAAGGCTTAATATAATAACAATTTAAGACAGTAAGACTTATTAAACTGCAAAAAAGAATTTCAGCAACGTTTTCATGTTCTGTAAAATTTTATATAATTTTCCCGCAGTCTGAGCAGGGCGGCGACATGACAAAGAAGCAGAACCTGATTGGTCCTACTCTGTGTATTCAAAGAGCTGATTGGCTCGCAGATATAACCTTATACAACCAAAAATGCACACAACTTATAGAACACCTCACGTAAGGTTAGGATGTCACATAATAAGAAAATGTGAATAACTAAACAGATAGAACCTTTTAAGTCCAAGGGGGCAAAGTGAATGGATTTCCATCGTAATTTTGCAGAACTATTACGTGGACGACATCAGAACGAAGCATCTGTGTCTGTGGGGGTCTCCACTAGCCGTCTTTCAATCTGATAAATTCTGAAGAAAGATGTGGCAGATATATGGGCCATTTCAGTGTGACTGAAAATGCTCTGAGAAGGTTTGTGTCTCAGGTTGGTCTATTTTGTTTGATGAGTCAGTCCGCTTTACTGGCTCCCTGAGACAGATTCAGACACCACGTGCAGTCAACTAAAACATTTAACGTCTCTTTTGCATGAACCAATAATGTAATGACAGACTGCTATCCAAAGAACAATTGGGCAGCCACAGCTAAATTCATTTTCCCAGAACTTCGTCTACCACAGTCAGAAGATTCTTGCACGGTTCAGCTGGTGAATATGCGTCATCAACCTACTGGACAAAGCTGAGTCTGCACTGTACATAACTGAAAGGTAATATCTTATTGCATTTGAACCACAGTATTAGTATATCTGGACGCAGCTTCTGAAGTGTAAGACCTCTACATTCAAGCAGTCTTTTTGCTCTCATATCACAGCAAACAAGTGAGCTTTCCAAGGAAATACTGACCCCTACTGGACAAACGCTGTTCGGTGCACCCTAAGTTTCCTTAACATTTACACAGGTGTTCTCTTTACTCAAAGCTTTCAAATAGTTTTCCCCCTTCAATGCCCTGAATATGGAGGCAACCCACTGACAGTTATGCCACCTTTGTTGGGCCAAACTTAGCTGGTCAGAGGCAACATCTTCAAAAACAAAGACGAGTTATTAATGTCTGTGCACTTTACTGCTGGATAAATATTTTGAATGGAAATTGTCTGGAGGCCAGCTGCAATCTTTGAGCCACAACCACCACAGTGACCTCAAGCCCATGATCCAATCCCAGAATACCGAAGCCAAAGGAGCTCCACAGCCAAGCCCAACAGAGCAGGAGAATAGATGTTTCTCTCATACATACAATCAGCCATGCCATACTAGGGAAAGCAGTAAAGATATGAAGTTGAAGCATATAATGTGCTTTAAATCGAACAACGTTAAGTGGGAGTAGGGGCTCCTTATTCTTATGCACTTCAACACAAACTGTAAATATTTGGTACATCATACTATAAGGCCTGTGAACCATTTAAAACATTGCTCTGATCACACAAGTGAAAAAGTTCTACATGTGGCAATATTTATTTTCCATCCCATATATGTAAGACACATAAATACAATTCATCACACAGAACCATCCTGTGTAATCCACCCATTCCAGTCTTGAAATGAATTGGCAGGAGTGGGTTGACACTTGAAGAGGAACTTCAATAGCAAGCGCCAATGAGGGGAATATACTTAGCTGGAGTCAGCAATCTCTAATCAGTAGATTTCAAAGATTTCTTTCTATGGCAGAACCACAAAGCATGATGAAGAATCTAGCGATCAGAGAAGAACTGTTGCCTCACTGAAACAGTTAATCAAAATTGTCCATCCACATTTGTGCATATTTGCCTCAAGCTTTTCTCTTCATTTTCTGCATTTTCTTTCCCAACTGTGCACCTTTCTTTGCTCCTCTGACCATCCCTTTAAACTGGCCCTGCAGTTTGGCCTTTTTCCTGTGAAAACAAGGTTACCATATCAGAAAAACAACCCAAAAACAGTAAAGGTAAATGTTCAGTAGAGAATAAATGGCTCTTACCTGCGGTTGAGCTGTGCTTTCTTAAGAGGGATGTAGGCATACGGGTCACACTTCCCCTTCTTTTTAATGTCACCTTTTCCTTTCTGCAATGACAGAATGACAGTGTGTACAGTCTTCATGTTTGTGACGCTGTGATTCAAAAAAACAAACAAACCTTTTTTCTACTATTAGAGGGATCCAAATTTACCTTCGCTTTGAAATCAACCCCAGATTCTTCTCTTCCACCCAGAGGCCTATGGATCCCAATGCCACCAGCTGAGTCAAAAATAAACAAGTAGTTAATATCATAGAAAGAACAGCATAGTTTTCTAAAATACTGTTTGAAAGCAGTATTTCTGAGTTGTTTTAGTAACATGCTCATAAACTGAAACAATGCTCTACCTTTGTATTTCATCTGTGGTTCAATCTCCATATCATCATCCATATCATCTTCCATTTTCCTCTTCTGGGTCTTTTTCTACTCAAAAGAAAGATAAGAAGAAATTAGGAGATAAGAAGTTCTGTGTTCTTTTGAATGGTCATATATAAAACTACACAGAAGATAACTACTCACAGTTTTGACTCCAGCCTCTTTTAGAATGTCATCAATTTCTTTGTTGTCATCTGTAGAAAGAAGAGTAACTGGTTATACTAACATATTCAAATCTGCCTGTGAGAAGCTACTGAACCACATGACGTACCTTTGTCATCATCATCTTCATCATTTTCCTTAATGATCAATCTGCCATCTGATGTCACTTTAAACCCATGGTCAACCTTGGCTGTCTTCTTCAGGTCAGGGTTAGTAGCTATACAAAAACAAGCAGGGTCTCTCAGTTTAGCTTGATCACAGCCAAAAGTCAGTACTGTTCAATAAGAATTATTCTTCTCTAATTGCAAAGTCTTGACATCTGACCAACATCATTCATGAAACATCATCCAAATTGATATGCTGTAAAGGATCTCTTACCGAGTACTCTCTGGGATGCCTTGGGGTCCAGGAAGTTGAGTGGATCATCAGACACACCTTCCTTCAGCCAGGCTTGTGCTTTCTGTTTCACCGGTTTCTTCTGCCCTTTCTTAGGCTTTTCGTCCTCAGATTCGTCAGAGTCCGTCTCTGCCAGAATGTCCTCAATACTGTAGGCACAAAGCAAAAGGGTAAAAAGAGACATAGGAAACTGCACTTCCTCCCATCTCTCCACATTATGGTTGGGACAATTAGTCAATTATTAGTCAGCATTAATTGAGAAGAAATACTGACGTAATTTTATTGTTGATGCATTGTTTACTTACTAAATAAGGAAGCAAAACATTTCATAAAGCTCTACAGTTCTCATGTGAAATATGTGGACAATACAGTAAACTACAGAAGGTGATATAGGGGTGATCCTTTTCATTGTCCAGATGAAATCTTTTCTCACGAACAGAATTTTAATTTATAGCAGCAGCAAAAAAAGGGAGAGGAACTAAAAGGCTAATGGTTAATTAACAAGATAAAAGCAATTATTAGGGCTGTACATTATGTTTTTGAGTACTTAGTGCTAGTGCTAAAGTTGTGTTGCAGCACAAATTACATTTCATTACTGAAATAAAAAAAATGCTTGTAAAAAGTCTCTCAATAAGAGTAACATTAATATTGTAACCGTGGCACAAACATAAGCAGCATGTAAAATGTATTTCAGGTCCATTAAATACAATAATTTAGACTGTACACAGACTGTAACCCGATATAGACTAAAGATAGCAAAGGCAGTAGGCACAGAAGGGGTGCCTCAGCTTCTGATTCCAGAGAGGCATATCCTATATGGTTGCTGGCTTTAAATATGACATTACAACCCTAAACTAAACTTTTGGGCACTTTGTCTTTTGGAGACGTTTTGTTTACAAACATCTTGTTCTCTTGTGTTCGTATTACTTGATGGACTACAACTACCATAAACTCCAGAAATGAACCTGTGGCACAGTCTACACTTGAGCAGATGACCTGGGTAGTTCGGACAGTTTTGACTAAAACTGACTGAATAACTGTCCACAAATTCCTTGAGCACTAAGACTCAACAAAATATAGAATGGACTGTATATTTGCACAGGATATCTAGCTGAAGCTAATTTGATGCTCCTGTCCCTGATTAATTGTTCCTAAGACATGCAACAACATTGTTGCACTGTACAGTTCTGGCAATTATAGAAATGACCGTTAGTTACTGCCCTACTCCAACTGACTCACGCTAGGCAACAATGGTTGGTGCGTATACCTTTCAGTCTTGGCTTTAGGAGTGTCCTCCTCACTGTCGGACTCCTCCTCATCCTTGCTCAGAAGCTTACGCTTCTTCGATCTGGCCTCTGCTTTACGGATGTTCGCCAGAACCTTGTGATGCTCTGCAGGTAACATGCTCTTCACCAGCTCAAAGCTGAAAAAAAAGCAGAAAAGTTAGCTGAAAACAAACACAGCGAAACACAGAAGTACAGCAGTTTAGCACTGAAATTACTGCAGCGTACTAAAGCGTACCCAAACTTGCGAACTAATTTAGTGAAAATGTTCTTCAGCTTCGTCCTACAGTGTCTTCTCATATCATCTTTCATGTTGCCAATGCCTTCCATCTAAGAAAGAAAAACAAAAAATACTAATTGTTCCACTGTTATAAAAAAATGAAACTCATTAACCAGTAAAATTAGCAGACAGAGAAAAAAGGAAGAAAAAGGTTTTGCTCTGAGTTCACAATTGTAGGTTCTGAACTTACAATAACTGTCACATGGCTTGCCAGAACCTTCACATCCAGGACAAAGATGACGACTTTAATGAAGGCCAGAGAGGCTTTGACGATCTCCCGTGTTCTGCAAGAGAGCAGCAAGCACACATTGTGCAACAGCTGCTCCAGTGATGACATATCCAAGGTGTCTGAATGACATTAAATTCACAGTCAAACCAGCCACTCATAGTATCACCAAACCATTACAAGGAAACAACTTCGGTAAAGAAAAGACGAACTAATCGCCCTGTTGGATAAAGCATGCTGTGCTTACCTTTGTACTGATAAATAAGTCTGGTGAGGGCAAGCACTGTGCAAGTAATCATTGTTACTGAGCCAGTAAGTCCAATGTACACATGACCCAAGTACTCATTTAGAGCATCTGAAACATACAAGGAAGTGATCAATATTTCAGCCCCAAAATCAATACAATGTAAAGAGTGTTCTTCCATTGAATTATGTTAAAACTTTAATATATTAACAAAAGATTATTTTTACCCAATTTTTTCTCTCAATTTTTACCTCTGTCAATTCCCACCTCCTACTACCTAAATATCGTCTGTCACACAATAGTCATCAATTACACATACGAATAAAATGCCACACATGGGTCATGTCTGCATCTTCTCAAGCTGCAGGCCCACCACCGCCTAGCATTTCTGTCAGCTGACAAGGAAAAAGGACTAAGCCATCCTTTCCATACAATGACAGTCTGCTGTTCTCTCACAGGCACCAGTCTTATAGTACACTGATTACAATCCATTTTGAAACAAATTAGGATTGCATCTTGCTATGATGCTCTATTTTGCCAGACTGGAGGGTGTATTGCTTGCCAAACCACATAATGAGAACAACCATGTGACTGTTCATCAATCCATTGGTGAGCTTAACTCAATAGACACACATCATTTATGATTTATGTAAACAAATGACTGCAAGTCACCTGTTGTTTTGCATGAGCTTGGCACAAGAGATAGGACAAAAGACTAGGGCTGTGTAATATGACAATATTTATTGTTACTGTGACATGTCACAATGTCACAACATGCTTTTTTTTTGAGCATATTGTGGACATCGTCAATACCTAAACGCTTCCCAACTGCATCTTTGATCACAATGATTAACTGAATTAAGTGTAGCATGGTGCAGCATGAGAGATGTTGAATAAAATTTATTCATTAAAATAAGTCTGTTTGCTACTGTCCTTACCACTGATTTCATTTGAAACCCAGTGTAAAGGAAGTAAAGGTAAGCTTTTTGATTCACAGCTGCAAACCTACCTTTGGAGTTTCCATAGAATCTGATATAAGCATTGCCAATCTCCACCAGGAGAGAGTAGGCATTTTTGCGGGCTCCAACAGACACCTCCTTTGTGCAAATAATGACCTAACACAAGACATAAACCGAGGTTACAAACTCATATAAACATAACTGAACTAGATTGGTGGAAACCCACTGTATGTGAGAGATACCTCAGGGAGCAGGGTAGTGATGAAGTCCTTGTGTTCTGCATTCAGCTGTTTCACAATGTGAATAAGGCACTTCAGTCTGGGCTGTACAAGAATAGAGAAATTCAAATTCTGTAAGATTAAAATGGAAATGCCACTGCTTCTCAACATTTTCAGCATAATGTGCTCAGACAGTGATGTCTTCATGGAGCGCTCACTCTTTTGGCGGGTGAGGAGGCACTCTTCAGGCTGTCCAGCAGGGTCAGTTTGAGCTGCTCTAGATTGGCCAGGACAAACTTCTTGCATGTGTCTTTTTCCCCTCCACACATCTCCTCTAGCACCCGGTATGCCTTCTTCTGAATACCAGAATCCTTACTCTGGGCAGGTAAGTACAGACATATAAAATCATTAATAAAAACATTAGCACCACCATATAAAAAGAAAAGATAAGACACGTTTTAAAAAAGCTAATTAAAGGCTCCTACCGCCAAGTGGGGTTTGATTATTTCATAGGTTTGTCTCATGGTTGCTTCATCCACAAATGCAGCCATTGTCACCACCAAATCCATCACTGTAAGCCTGAGCAAAATAAAGGAAAAAATGTCTATTTATATTCATCTCCTCACAAATATGACAACATAATAGCAAACTTTCTTACTTTGGCCCAATAAGAAAACTCATAACAATAGGAAACTAATTTCCCATTCTAATCATATAAAAGAAAGAAAAAAAACTAAACTAGTCACTAATCTATAATGCTTTTTCTTTCCATTTTGCATGAAACAGCATTTAGCAATCCGAGCCATGATCTGAAACTCCAGTCCTGATTTTACATTCACACCGACAGCAGGGAGTAGACCTGTCACACTGACAAGTTGCTACAGAGGGAAAGCGCCAACAGAGACAGTATTTTTCATTCTTAATTACACTTTAATGTTTAGTCGTTGTGAAGTCTTTTCACACCAAGTCCATTTTCAATGGATGCTTAAAAAGCAGACCGATTTTTAAAGCACCGAAACTTTCGCATGAATGCGTTATTTTATTAAAACGATCAAAAGAAAGGAAAGGAAAAGAAAGAAAAAAAAAAAAACGAATTCAAGGAGCAGTAACAGCTGAGTTATCTTTTTTTTTTAAAAGCCAGACTTAAAGTCTACATTTACACAGCAGGTAAAAAAAAAGTGGCCCTTCACGTTGCTTCGCATGGTTCACCCAGAGGTAAACAATCATGACTGCTAACGAACGCTAGTCATTCCCAGAGCTTTCAGTTTCATCTTTGCTAGCATCACAGGAGCAATCATGAAGATTCACTGACTGACAGCTGGGCTCATCACCCAGAATGTGTTCGAGTTCACCGTAAAAAGGGCGTGGCCACTTCTTTGGTTCGTGTTGTCAGATTCTTAAAACTTTGCTTTCAGGCTTTTAACTGTTCTTTGACGCTGCAGCCTCGCCCTCCTATGGCTGCATTCGGCCATTTCTTTCAAAATCTCTTCGAACACGGAGCGGTTGCAATAAGTGCCTTCTAATTTTTTGGTACAGAAACATCAGCCTAAATGTTTATGAGGTCACAGCAGCACACAAACAAACCGTCTTAGACATCTGACATATTCTTCTAATCATAAATGCAAAAACAAGCAGTACAAACAATTTTTTAGTGTGGATCAATGCAGCACATGATAAATAATATTCATGATTTAAAATACGCATTAATATTTTAAAGTACAATATTCTGTACATGCACAGAATATCACTGTAAAATATTCATGGTTTTAAATAAAGAAACTTATCATTTCGTCCTGATTTAGAGATTTTTCTAAATGACTTATTTTCCAAGCCCTAACCAGGAAAGTAACAGTGTTCCTCTGCTGCTTGTGTAGTTCTGACATAGTATAGAAGCTACCAAATGCAAAGCAAGCAACACATATACTGTTTAAACATAAAAATATTAAGACCTGGTTTCTTACATGGTTTTCGCAAGCTTCTATGTAAAAAACTGTATCCAAAAGACTGACCCAGCAGTTGTGAAACAGTGTAATGAGTCCTTATGTGAGAATTGTGACGATGTAGTTACCGTGTAAACTCAGAACTGTCTGGACTGACGAGCCTCTCCAACGCTTTCTGCAGAAATGAGCTCACCATCTGGGAGATGAGAAAATATTATTATTCAAACTGCAGGCAAAGTGCAAATGTTGCAAATGTAGCACAATACACAGATAAGATCGCTTACCACTTAAAATCTCAAATGAACATAGTTCTATAATGTACATTAACTTCCAAATCCACTGAAAGCAGAAAACAGTTTGTTGCTTACGTTCTGGTCAGTGATGGTCAGGTAGGCTCTGATGGTGTCGAGTGCAGCCAGCCTGGATGGGTCGCTCTCTCCAGGTGTGGGCTGCTGGGTGTGCATGTTAAACAGAATGGGCAGGAAGTTCTTAGCAAAACGGCCAACTTCAGCCTTCTCCTCCTCTGCAAACAGAAACACAAAAAAATGATCAACATAAGCACATACAGAACATGCTTTATCACAGTCACTTGGGTTAAGTGAGTGTGAATGAATGAATATATGCAGAGATACACATTAAAACAACTACAACTGTCTCTCTCTCACACACACACACACACACACACACACACACACACAAACAGTAATTGACCTGTTTCACAGCTCTTGTAGATGACTGTACGCAAAGACTGATAGATGCACATTCGGAGGTCAGGGCGCTCAGTAATGGCCATGCCCAGAGATCGGGCAATGCCCTTAAAAGAACCGACCAGGTCAGTGGGCTTCAAGCAGAACCCGGGAAGCATCGTCCAGATCTAAGTCACAGGAAACAATAATAAACCTAAGTACAGCATATTTTTAACAAAGTTAAAACCTTCTCATGACTTCATTTTAGAATTAACAGCCGAGTCTCAGCAATGAGTATAACTGCATAATTCTCTTACCTGCAACTGTAATGTCTGATATACTTTTGCAATCAGTTTCTGTCCTGATTGCTCCAATTCATCAGCTGAAAAACACACACAAAAAAAACACTCAGAGGTTCAAGCATTCTGCATGAGTTGAACCATTTTACATGAACTACTAAATCAACAGATTGAAAAACGGCACGTGTAGAGGGCAATATAATGGAAGCTCTCTCAATATAATAGAGTTCTCTTTGTGGTGTTTTTTTCTACTGTGTGGGTGGGGTCACTAACCTTTCTCTTTTAGTGTTGATGCCAGTGGAAGGAAGTAAGAGGTGAAGTATGCTAGCTGGGTGTTCTTCACATGGTCCCTGATGACAGGGATGAGCCAGCTGCGTGGGAACTCCAGGTCATCACTGAAAACACACAAACTTTACAGTTAAAACCCCATACAAGCTGACATTCATCTAGCAAAAAATAGAGGAAACATTCCAGAAGATTATCCTACTAATTATTTAACAGTATGAGCTAATGCAGTATATGAACAGCTAAACATGCGAAATGTTCTAAAATCTAGAAATACCTCGTGTTCAATTTGATGACGGTCTACTGGTCGAACTCAAAGGGTGTTCGCAGAGCTGAAAAATGATGTTTACTACAGCTCAAGCTTCTAACTGTCTAATGGGCAAATGCCAAAGAAAAATTACATATATGTTGGTACCTTTTCCAGTTGTGGAACTTTGAATGTCTATCATTTAATAAACTGCAAGGGCCCTGAAGTGAGCCTGCATTTTCCTTGCTCTCATAACTACATAATTTTTATAACATATTACTTTTACAGTTAGTGAATAATTCCAGGACACTGAGTCTGCTGGTATTACAACAGATCACAGCACTCTAGAGGTGGTCAATATGACAAAAATAAGATCACAACACCGTTGGAACACTTGGAACTAGCATGGGCGATATTATCGGATATCGTTCATGATGGACAGGTAACCCCATGGTAATGTGTAAAAGACAATAAACAGCGTTTTGGGAAAAGAACAGAGATAATAAGAGAGGACCAATGTACCGTTAAACAGCTTGCAAACATGTCAGCTCAATTATGAAAAAACTGCTGAAATGATAAGTTTTTTTAGTATGGAAAGCTCATGGCCTGGCTTTAATGAATGCTTGCAGTCTGAATTTTCTCCAGCAGGGGGAACTATTAACATGCAAGTCAACTACACACGAAGTTCATGAACGCATGTGTCTCCAACATTTATTATAATGACAGATGAAGTAGCTTTCAAAAGATGTTGGGTAATTCAATATCAATTACTTAATATGTCGTTTTAATTAAAAGATTTTATTACTGTTAAAAAGCAAATAACCAAAAAAATAGAATAGAAAGTAGGTCAAATGCTGCAGCAGACAGTGTGTATTTGTCTGGGGGGATATTGATATTATCGATTATCGATAATCACAATTTTTTTGACTAGAAAATATTACGCTAATTATTTTTAGATATCACCCAGGCCTATTAAAAAAATACAATTCAATGTTTATACACTGCACTGCACTAAATCTAATTGAACAGTACTAACTATGCCCTTTTTGTGATGAAACATGCAGATGGTCAGTGTTTAAGCACTGACAATATCCACAATATACTCAAGAAAGCATATTATGACATTTAATCTAATTTGTCATGATATTATAATCATACTGCTAAGCCATACGATACGCTACTTACATTAGCACTTATTAGCTAGCTAGCATGCACCATTATATTACATCCATATCATCCTTACCACTTTCCTTCTCCTAAATTGTTGCTTTGTGCTCCTGCTATAGGTTCAAACATGCACAGCCCAGGTTTGTGCATGTTAAAATGACAAAAAAAGCACTAAACCTGCTTTGTGATTTATGTTTACTAAAATACTACTCATCCCGTCACACTGCACTGTGTATAAGCTGCACCACCATGCCTGTTCAAAATTTAAATGATCGAATGTTGACATAAATCATGAAAGTATTCGGCTCTAAAGTACAATTTTAAGATTAATACGTAAATAATAACAACAACCCTGTACTTTAAGGAGGTAATTTATCATGAGTAGCAAACATGGATGTTTGATTACTGCACTGCTGTTGTGGTGATTTTTCCAGTCATCCACTGACCAAAACAGTGATTGTGCACTTTCATGACTCACTCTGTGCCAGTGATCAGCAAGGGGACAGCACCCAAGACCACATGTGGGCCCATGCTTTCCACCGCCCCTCCAATGGCCAAGTCCAGCTCCCCACAGAAGGGGAACCGTGGGGTGGCCCGCAGGTCACAAAGGGACTGCAGACTCTGGAGAGCAAATACAAACACACCATCAGTGTCTAGAGGCGGATCAGCAGCAGTAGCTTATCAGAGAATTAGCTGAATGGATAATCTTCTCTGAATAAGTTATTAACACGGTGCCTCAGTGGAGACCATCCTCTTAAAGCCATTGATACTTCCCACAGCCATCAAACTGAATACACTGTTCTATATGACTGCAGCAGAACTTGGTTGGAGTGCTCAGTAAAAGCTCCTACCTTGGTCATTATAGGGTGGGCCTGTTTTCCTGCAGCTCTGTAGAAGCAGCCAATAATTTGCAGCACAAATGGCCATGAAGCATGGAAGCGATATGATAAACCTTCTTCGACAACACTGCAAGAAACAGCAAGACAACGCAAGTAAGACCGAGAGAGAGCAACAGAGAAAGAGAGTAAGGGTACACTTTTGGGATTAATCTAGGGTTGTGTTTGCCTGCTTTTAGTCAAATGATGTCAATCAGGAGCACAAAAATCATACTAATTGATAAGATTCACTGCCACTGCTTTATTTATTTATTTATTTTTTTAAATCATAGAAACTGACGATAACATTCATTAGTTGCTGCAGCCCTAAATTAATCACACTTGTATAACACATTTGGGATAAATGCAATGACGCTGAGTACAAACTCACCGGAACATCTTACAGATGTAAAGCCCATTGCCAGTAGATGTGCTGGGTAGAACAGGCCCAATCTCTGCCATATGAGGCGCCACACAATCGTTGATCAGGGTCTAGGATGTGAAAGTTCTTATCAAGCTAACTCACCATATGGTAACATTTGAAACACACATGTACAGGACTGTTTAACAGTTAATTAAACTATTCACATTAAGAAATGATTTAATCTTGTAGAATTTTGCTTCGCTTCAATCAATTAAACGAATTTAGTGTACAGAAGCATAAGAGCGCCAAGGTTACCTTTAGGGTTTGTGTGGCAGCAGTGACGACCTGTGCGTGTGGGGACAGGAGACAGGACATAGTCGTAGAGAAGAGCCGAGGGAGATGACCCAGACTCAGAGAGCTCTGTAAGCTAAACATCACATATATCAGCCTCACATACACAATCACTTTTCCAAGGGGATACTGCGTAACTCAACAACCACAAAAATCCAGCAATGACGCTCACCTAGACAGATGGACATGGGCTTTTTCCATGACTGCAAGCCAACCTAGCAGAGGCTGCAAGTCATTTTCACTGGGGACGTAGTCATACAAAGCCTAACAGAGAAGAAAGCCAAGTTAGAAAGATAAAAAGCTTAAGCACCCCCCAAAAAATTACTATGGATCATTCAGGAAATGTGGCCTTGAATGCAGGATGAGCACTTTACAAATGTTTGTTATTAGATTAACTGCACTACGTTTCACTGAATATCACAATTTTTTTGTTATGAATGAAAGACAAAATTTCACATGGTTTAACATTCATTCACTGCATACAGCTAGCATAAGAAGAGACTGTTCCATTGATTTTGTGATACATCTGTGTTTCAGGCATTTGTAATTTAACATGCCACCAATTAACCTACAGAAAATAACAGAACTGAATTTTCAGAGTCACATCTTTTTGTTTACAATAAGTGTGTATCTAGCTCCACTTAGATGAAGCCATTTGGCTGAAGTGAGAGACAATATCAGCTGTTTTTATTCCAATATTCTCTGCAGTTCCAGTGTCTTCCACTGGTCTGACACAAACCTGGGGGGAGCACCGTGGGATGTCAGGAATTTGATTAGGACACAGAAAAGCAGTGTGAAAAGAGATGACATGAGAAATCCAGAAAGGTGTGAGTGGAAACTAGAATTATCATAATAACTTGATTTGATTAATTTGATTTCTTCAATTCTCAAATACATAAACAAATACTAAGCTGCCTTCAGATTTTTTTTATTACATAATAACCTAATCACAATTATTTGAGAGGATCGCAATTATTTAAACCAACTGCAATCATTTTCCAAAGTCATCAGATTTCAGCCATACTATACTGCAACAAACAAAATGTGAATTGGGTGCGTTGGGCTGTGATGAATAAATATTAATTACTAGAAAGCAGTAAATGCATTCATTGAGACACCATAGAGACTTATGAAAACATAAAACCTAACTTATTGCTCTAACATGTTTTGAGCACAGCGTAGTAATGTTTGTTAACTATGCAGTCAATTATGTTTTTAGCATGTAGACTGGCAGAATGAGCATTTTTTGCTTCTATTTTCACTCTTAAGAAGATCATGTTTTGCTAGATTCTACACAGAATTCTGCGTAAATGCAGACATTTGTGTGACAGTATCTGCACACAGTATTGATTCAGCAGCACAACCAGTGTCAGGTACAGTAAACATGAGCTACAAAGTAAGGTGGCTAATCAGCTCATTTTGACACTACTGGCTTGTTTTTTTAACAGTTGCAAACAATGAACAAAAAAGGACAATTTAAATTGTTAATTACAAATATTTTTAGGACAATTAACTGTCAGCCAATATTGCATGACTTTGGCAGCTTTACCCCATCCCTACCTAAAGGAGTATGTATGGTTGTGAAGGCGTCACATTTACCGTGATAATCTGGGCATTGAGCTCTGCAGACATGGTGGAGGAGCTGGGTTTGCTACTGAAGAGTTTATGGAAGGCCTGCATTGCTCCCGCTGTCACTAGCTTTGAACAACAAGGGAATGAGCTTCATCAATTTCAGCACTCCAATGTTCAGTATGTAGAAATCCAAGCACTGAATGTGTATTGTACAAAAAGGTAACGTTCCTCACCACATGACTTAGAGTCATCACTCGAAGAAGAGTCTCACAGCACAACTTCACAGAGCTAAGAGGAAACGTTGCAATCAGCTCTTTCAGAAGCCCGAGCACATGTAGAGTGGTCGTATCTTCCTTGTTACCTGATCAGAGCAGTCGGAAGGGAAAAGAAGACATAACATACTAACCAAAATTCATTTTTAGCACAAGAAATGATTACGACCCTTCCATCCTGGCTGCAGATGATAAGAATGCTAGCTTGGACAGAAATCTGTCTACCTCCTGCCTGCTCCATCTCTTTGATGCAGTACTTGGCTGTAGCGACGGCAGCAGGGTGGTGGCTCGGGGCATTGTCTGAGAACATGCAGTCACTGCCACGGAGGACGGCACAAACACCCTGCTGAGCTGCTTTACGCACCTGGAACACACAGGACATCAGCAATAACAAATCAACATCATATATGATCAATAACTTAAAACACTCAAATTTTATTTACAAAAAAACGTTTATGGTGTCGCCTCGAAGAACTCCTTATGTCACCATTATTTTTAAAAGTGTACATTGCTTTAAAAAGGTTCATTCAAGAACTGTGGAGTAGTTTGCTGCTGACCTTTGGTTTAGAGTGCACAATGAAGCTGAGCAGGCCATGGTAGACCTGCAGCGTGGATGGATAACTCCACACTGAGAGATCCTGCTTCCTCAGCAAAGTGGCCAGGCATGACAAGACCTAAAATGAGATGAATCAGTAAAGCTCTGAACAAAATTTAGTCAAAAAAGCAGAACCTCAAAGTCATTTCCATGGGCTTGATGTTTATATGCATCAGTGAGACGACCCTGATTTACATGACGTGCACAGAAGTCAGACTTTAGGTATCATCCAATGTAATTCATGTATGTGTTTATATTTTGCAGAATAATATTTGATTGCACAAATGTGGGGGAGTGTTGTGGAAAAAGTGACTTAAAAGGTGAGTTAAAAAGCAATATGCATGGGAATGCTAAGCAGTAAATGAAGCTGTCTGAATAACCCTACTTAAATGACCAGCCAATACTGTACATACCCATCGTAGCGAGGACACAGAGTCTGCGCTGGCCTGTTTTGACATGATGTCCATGAAGGCCTTTGCTGTGTCTGAGAACTTCTTTATTAGCACTGGAGCAGGTACCCTACAGAGCCACAGGCAAAAACCACTTTGGGTAAAGAATCAATGGCACACAAGCAGTGCTATAACCTGTTTTTTAAACCCACAAACATCCTGAATCTTGTGAGCTATGACTAGTGAATCCCAACACAACTGGACGTCAACATTAAACATGACACATAGTGGATGTGGTGCACCATATGGGAGCCTACTTTTTGGTCAGACCATACAAGTCCTGACAAAAGGTTCAGCTGATCACAATAAATGAGCAAATATATGGAGCGGACACAGAAATCACATCAATGGCCAGAGCCTGATGTTGACACTGATGCTACACCCACACTTTGCATAGTTCTGGCTCACCAGAACCTGTGAAAGTTTGTGTTTTCGAATGGCTGAATCAGATGACCACCACCATGCTGTATACAGTAAACAAAAAAAAAAAATTATATGGACTAAACATGAGCATGACCCACCTCTTCATTACCAAGTTCAGTAGGTAAGCAACAGCAGCCAGTGATTCACTGCTCTCTACCGCTTCAAGGGTCGTCATCTGTCACAGGAAGGAGATTTTGAGGCCAATTTACAAACCTGAGAGCATCACCTACTATTTATAATGATCTGTTTACTCCCGAACAGCCTGTGAAACATGGCACTATGGAGCAAAGACGAAATTAATTCATCTAAAAGTAGCGATAAACCAAAATGAGTATTGTAGGCCGATGCTGATGTCCAAAATTTTTCACATAAATTTGAAATGCAAATAAAGACATACAAACGTTTATGAACTGCTAAATTTGGGACTATATCTACCAGAATTAGCATTACAGAGAAATGTAACATTTACTTGGAGAGGGTTACAAATGCAGTAAAAAGAAAAGAAAAAAAAAAATGGAGACATTTTAGCTAGGTGACCAAGTGTCACCTAAACATTCTACCATTCTGGAGGACAATAAATACAAATCAGTTTGAAATGTTCATCAAATCTGAACATTGTTAAATGCTAACAATTTTTAAAGCAGTTATCTGCTGATAACAATATGATTCTGATATTATAGTACATTTCTACTTAAAATAAATAAAAGCTTACATTTCAGACCCACTCACCAGAGCTGCAAAGTATTCTGTCTCTGTCTCCTTTCCTCCCTGAGAGCGAATCACTTCTGTGACAGCTGCTAATACAGCACAGATCTGTAGAGCAACATATAACCAGCATCTTAACAGTGTGATACAGTGTTTAACGGTGGACTCCATTATTTGGGCTGCAGTGATGCACAGAATCATATCACATCAAAACATTTTAATTCTACTGGACACAAACCTCTTTGTGTGCAGCAGAGTTGGACTCCCAGTAACGCTGGACTTTTCTAAAGGTGAGATTAGAACAGTCTGATAGTCCACTAAGAAATGTCCCAGAGGTCCTCTCAGTGAGGGCATCCTCCATGGCGTCGCCTGCCCCATCGCCACCTCTCTCCAGACGACCCGCCTGGAGATCATTATGGAGTTTTAGAGCATCAACCGTGAGATCACTTTTCCCTGTAATGCAAATGATGACACAGAATACTTGGGTACACAGAAGGAGAATAATAAGAAGTTTCATGTACCTAAAAAACATACTTTTCTAACATTCTTAATAGAAATGTCTAATATTTTTAGATGTAATGGTTATTCTCAAATGCTCAGGTGTTTGCTTATATTCAAGCATGTACTCTAGAAAATAATCCTTCTCAACTACTAACTTTTGGTCATTGACATTTAGTTCTCAACTCTTCTGTCGAATTTGATTTTGTTTTGCTGATGACAGCATTTGGACTGCTTTGCTGTTGTTCGCACGTCTCATTTTCAAGCGTTTTCCTTTTACTTCAGACCAAACGGATACCAAAAAGAAAAGAATAGCTAATAAACTTGATATCGTACATAGATTCTATATGTAAAGGTTTCACTGTAGCTCTATTAGGAACTTGGAGTTTTCGATCTGATATAAAAACTTAGCTTAGCAGAAAAAGTATTCTACTAACATACTTTTCCTTCTTTTTGTGGGAGGTTTTAAGCCCTTTAGTCATCACTGTACACTCTACTGTAAAGCCAAATCTACTAACCCTGCTGTCCAAATTCTGCACAAGTCGCACAAAATTGTGGTTTATTTGTATGAGTAGTCAAAGCGTGTATTAACGTCTAAAGTAAAACAACCCGACTAGCTAAAGGCTAACTGTAACTCTCGCCTCGTGCTCCTGAGGCCAGCTGTGAAGCGTAAACAGCGGCAGCAGCAGCGCTCGTCTTTACCTGAGGGGCGGCTGAAAAAGCGGCTTCTCGCTGCTTGACGGTAACGACTCGTCTGCGGATTTGAGTCGCTGCTGTGTCCTTTCTTCCATCGTTTTAATTTCTGAGCTGCTCCGGACCGCAGTTTTCCAGTTTTCACCATTTTGGTAGATGAAATAATCCGCGTGTTTCAGCCGCTCCACGCTGGTCTTCACGTCGCTCTTTAGATGCCGTCATCATCCTGGGCCCGTTCTCTTCCTCACCGCGCCGCTAGGGGGCAGCAGCACAGTTGATACACTCACATATACAAAACTTAATAGTAAATAGTAAATAGTAGTAATAGTAAATACATTTAGTATTTATTTAATTACGCAATTAATTACTTATAAGATTAAGTAAAAAAAAACGTGTTGGGTATTTTTTTGTTTGCCTGTTTGTCTTTTCTCTTCTGACCTGTGAGTATTGTAAATAATGTGCTACAGAGCCCCTGAGGTGACATGGTGATTATTTTTTAAGGTGTGGCCAATAAATAATATATTGAGGCCACAAATTATTATATTAAGCCCACAAGTTGTAAGGAGCTTAACTCATGGCCGCAATATAGTTATTCTTGGCCTCAATGTTGCCTCAGTGTATTAATTCGTAGCCATGCCTTATTAAAAAATAATCACCATGTCAACCTAGGGGGTCCGTAAGGTGCAGCTAAAAACATTTTAAATTCTAACCGATTAAAGTCCACCCTCCTTTTGAAACGAAGTGACTGCAATCACATTTGGTGAATCCCACTGAGGGAGGGTATAAAAAGCACTAAAGGGGGTAATCAAATTATATATATATATATATATATATATATATATATATATATATATATATATATATATACACATACACACATACAGTGGTGTGAAAAAGTGTTTGCCCCCTTCCTGATTTCTTATTCTTTTGAATGTTTGTCACACTTAAATGTTTCAGATCACCAAACAAATTTAAATATTAGACAAAGATAACACAAGTAAACACAAAATGCAGTTTATAAATGAAGGTCTTTATTATTAAGGGGAAAAAGAAATCCAAACCTACAGGGCCCTGTGTGAAAAAGTGATTGCCCCCTAAACCTGATAACTGGTTGGGCCACCCTTAGCAGCAACAACTGCAATCAAGCGTTTTCGATAACTGGCAATGTGTCTTTTACAGCGCTGTGGAAGAATTTTGGCCCACTCATCTTTGCAGAATTGTTGTAATTCAGCCACATTGGAGGGTTTCCGAGCATGAACCGCCTTTTTAAGATCAAGCCATTACTCAATCGGATTCAGGTCAGGACTTTGACTAGGCCACTCCAAAGTCTTAATTTTGTTTTTCTTAAGCCATTCAGAGGTGGACTTGCTAGTGTGTCTTGGATCATTGTCCTGCTGCAGAACCCAAGTGCGCTTCAGCTTGAGGTCACGAACAGACGGCCGGACATTCTCCTTCAGGAATTTTTGGTAGACAGCAGAATTCGTGGTTCCATTTACCACAGCAAGTCTTCCAGGTCCTGAAACAGCAAAACAGCCCCAGACCATCACACTACCACCACCATATTTTACTGTTGGTATGATGTTCCTTTTCTGAAATGCTGTGTTACTTCTACGTCAGATGTAATGAGACATACACCTTCCAAAAAGGTCAACTTTTGTCTCGTCAGTCCACAGAGTATTCTCCCAAAAGTCTTGGGGATCATCAAGATGTTTTCTGGCAAAACTGAGACGAGCCTTTATGTTCTTTTTGCTCAGCGGTGGTTTTTGTCTTGGAACTCTGCCATGCAGGCTATTTTTGCCCAGTCTCTTTCTTATAGAGGAGTCATGAACACTGACCTTAACTGAGGCAAGTGAGGCCTGCAGTTCTTTGGATGTTATTGTGGGGTCTTTTGTGACCTCTTGGATGAGTCATCGCTGCGCTCTTGGGGTAATTTTGGTCGGCCGGCCACTTCTGGGAAGGTTCACCACTGTTCCATGTTTTCACCACTTGTGGGTAATGGCTCTCACTGTGGTTCGCTGGAGTCCCAAAGCTTTAGAAATGGCTTTATAACCTTTTTCCAGACTGATAGATCTCAATTACTTTGTTTCTCATTTGTTCCTGGATTCCAAAGATGTGATAAACCACAGCTAATTTATGTTTTAATGTACTAAATATTAGACAAAGATACTTGTGTTATCTTTGTCTAATATTTAAATTTGTTTGGTGATCTGAAACATTTAAGTGTGACAAACATGCAAAAGAATAAGAATTCAGGAAGGAGGCAAACACTTTTTCACACCACTGTGTGTATATATATATATATGTATAAATATTTAAATCTTCTGTTACATTAGAAAGATCTAGTGTAAAGCACATTTGTTATTCAACTGAAAGTCACATTAGAAATAGCATCAGTATTGATGGGTAACAGTATCAGGCTGACATCAGCAGAAAAAGCTGGCTCTGGTATCAGAGGTGAAAAAAGAAACAATCTGATCCAATCCTGTAACAAATCTATACTGAAATAACACACAGTTACACTGTTTGACGTGATATTAGCTCTGTATGTTTTCCGTTGGGGTAGTACAGATGTTTGCATAGTTTGAGCATGATAGCCTACTTTTAGATATTCACCTTAAAATAATTAATGGCTTTTTTTTAAAGCTTGTTTGCAAAGAAAGAATATTTGCTCAGTATTGGCTGATACTCAAGGCTTCAATATCTGTATCAGAAAAGAAAAGGTGTCTTTTGTATTAAAAACCATATTACTATTCCATGTCATAAAACAAACTGCAGCAGTATTTAAAAATGATCTTTACTTACATTTGATTTATTATTTAAAAAAACAGCCTCTTCCTCAGACTATACATCACACTATTATTGATCAGTGTTTGGATGTACTCCACAATGAACTGAAGGCCTTCTCTGTCCACACAGTTGTGGTAGAAACGTCACATAGATGATTCTCCCCACATTCACTCATGTAAGCAAGAGGCTTGATACGACTTCTTCATTACATAATCATTACATCACATAAATCCCAGGAAAGGGAGAGAACGTTCTTCAATCTGAATGAGACACCACCCCAATGTCTCTTCAGAAGTCTGATTACTTTTGAGGCCTAATATAACATTTTATTAACATAACTGACAGATGGACAGAAAGACTTGAATGAAAAGAACAGGGGAGATCAATGATAGAGAGTGGCCATAAAATCTCCAGTAAAAGGAGTAACACTGAGACAGAATGCTGTCAGCTTCACTTAAATAAATAAAGCTCCAAACAGGTGCTCTGTTGAAGGGGATTCCCTGGATGGAGAGTGAATGGGATGAGAAGTTGATGAAAGAGAAGTGCAGTGTAGATGCTTCTGCTGCAATTTGATCTCCCCTTTGCCACTAGCACATTGCAGCAGGACAGTAGAGCCATTACTCAGGCAAATAAACACACAAAAGAAAAAACAGTGGTTTAAATAGTGGTTCAAATGATATTTCCTTCTCTAAACCACTAGTTCATAAATAAAATGCCCCTCTACAAATGATGCAGCTGATCCAGATTACAGAGTTGTTAGTCATGAGATTAGCGAAAAGGCAGTAATGCGCCACTGACAAGTGAAAAGGGAAAATGCTAAATGTAAATGCTGCCTACATACTCAGAAAACCGGACAATTTTGTTTTCCAGAAATATAATTGTATGTGCAGCACGTGAATGCATTCTGTCAATAAGAACACACTGTTATACAGTAAATCAGGAAAATATACAGTAGATCAAGAAAGCATTTTAAAGCTACAACCCACATTCATCAGCAACTACATTCTGATTCCTATAGAAAGATACATTGAGAAAATAAAACAGTTCCTCTCAGGTTCCTGCAAACTAGCAAACTATAACAGTTTTGTTGCATTATAAAAGTACAAAAATACCCTATTTGTTTTGTTAGACAGAAATGGCTTTCAATTGTATCCACACCACTAAAACATCATCTTCCATCAGATCAGAACATTCTGTAATAAAACCGATATCACTCATTCAGACTGAGGGCAGCTTTGAGCTCTTATCACAGTATTGTAGTATTTGATCACAGCACAGGCTGATCCTGATGATCCTGAGGATGTGGTTTTGTGATCTGAGGCTGTATGGAGTCACAAGTTCACAACAGATCGTCTGCTTTCTGTGTTTATAGATGAAACATCTGAGTGTGAACAGTGTTCAAACCCTTAATGCAACCTAACAACTGCTACCTACCAGCGTGCTACAAAGTATTTCTAAAATGAACTTACATGTTTATCTTCTTGTCTTTAAATACAGTAGCAAAGTGACAGAATACTGAAAGCTGAAAGGTGTAATATCAAAGCAACAATACAATAACAACAAAAGTAAGAGGAAATATGTACGTAATATGACAGGCTACATACAGCTTTTGAATTTAGAAGACAAGTTTAAAAAGTAGGAATAAATATATAAAAAAACGCATAAAATTCACTGACGAGTGAAAAAGCTGACCATTGAATGTGCGTAAATCATGAACGACGATGCAAGACCTTAATTTGAATGAGAATACCATGTTCCTACCGATATAATCCATATCACCCATCCCAAGGAAATACAGCTGAAATGATGCCTTCAAGGAAAACAAACCTGACTGAACAATGACTGCATACACATTTTTTCAATTAATGCCTGAAAATTCTCCAAATGTAAACCTACTATCTTCTATTCCCAGTCAATGCTGGGCAGCAGCTTTGTGTGTGATTGTCAATGCAAAAAGCACAGAGGACCAAAGACTCCAATATCCACAAGACAAGCAGCGGACATTTCAATTAGTTAAGAGAGCAAGGCATTTATAATGTCTGTTCAGTGAGTTGCAACACTTATAAAGGCTCTCTCACAACCTGGTGAGTTCCTTATGTCCCATGAACTTGTTTTTTTACCCTTTTGCTCAGCTAGTAATGACAGGTTGTTTGACAATAACCTGGATTACAAAATCCTTCTGAATCTTGGTGTCCTGCAGACGAGTTTTGTCTGTAAGAAGCTTTCCAGAGAAGAACCAACGCTGGTTGGCAGCATCAATGTCCTCTTGCACCTGCAGCTGCTTCTTGAGCTGGCAGATGGAGTCCGCCATGCTAGCGCTCAGCCGCAAGTCTTTTCCTGTGGAGAGGCGTACCTTCAGCTGGAACTCCTCCTTCTCTTTCTTCTCCTGCAGCTCAGCGTGGTCAGACATGTCACTGTCACTGCGCTCTGTGATCAGATTGACTGGAGGAGCCAGGCAGTAAGCAGGAAGCTGGTACCGGTTCCCCAGCTCATCATAGCACTCCATTAAAGAGCCTGAGACAGAGACATGACATCAGTTATGTCTTTTCAAAATAACTTCTCTCTGTCTCATTATTACTGTCTCTATTTTTTCTATATCAGCCTAAGCTGTAGCCCTTATAGGACCCCCTTGATGTGCATGCCTCAAATTTTTACCTGGGCAAATTCTGTCAAAAGTGCAGGTTCTAAGCTTTTTAATTGATACCAGAACTGGATATTTATTTTGATTTGAATGTGATGAAAAGTCATTGTTATTGTACAGAAGAGATTTGAAAAAAGAAAATCAACATTTTTGACATGTTTACTAGTTTTTGACATGAAAATAAGGGCAAAAAAGTTAGAAGTACAGACTCTGTATCTGTTCACACAGAATGTAAATGTCTTGTAAAGTTGTTATGTAACTAACTATGCAATTAATTATGTAATTACACACAATCATGTAACGTAAATAGAATGCACAGCAAAATTGCGTAAAATTTGAAAATATGCAAAGGTAAAGCTTGAGATAAGAAAAAAATGTATTCTTATACATTTCATATATCACGAAACAAGTTTTTTATGCTTGGGTGAGGTGGAAAACTGGTTTATCAATAAAGGAGAAATGCAAACAGATTTTTGAATAAACAGGACAGAAAGTCCCATGTTTGGTACAAGGTTCTCTCAGAACTATTTGCCTCGGTGACGTTTGCAGGGTTTCGATGGGTGACAGCGAAGCATGACTATGACTCCAGCCCTCATTAAATGGCCCACTGCCCTCTGAAGTGCTTGGGCTTCAGTCATGTACAACTAAGAGGGCTGTCAAAACTGCTCTACTGAGAGCTAATAAAATCAAATCCCTCCACTGTACCTGCCACACATATAATTTAGCTTTAAATATGCCAGTATAAAGAACATTAAATTGAAATACAAAAAATAAATGCAAAAAATAAATGCCCCTGTCCTTACCATGTGGTAGTGTGATGCTGGCACCATCAACTATGGCCTGTGCAAGCTCATGGTCATTACACTCAATCGCCACAGCAGCGGCTTTCAAGGCATCCCAAATCTCTTTGCGGCCATCAAAAGCTGGTGCTGTATCCCAGAACTCATCTCGCTTGCTGCGCAGCTGTCCTTCTGTCATCGGGTAGTCACTTTTCCACTTAGGCTTGTCTTTCTTAAGGGGTTCATTGCGCCCTAAAGGAAGCACAACAGCTTTGATCAACACTGATCACAACATAGAAAGTAATATTGAAGTGGCTGGGTGGTTAGATAACTCATCAAATTCAGCTGTGTTAAGATCAAAGTAAGACACAAAGACAAAAAATTCACATATTTAGCCAGCCAGGCTCTATGCTCATGAGTACATTTGATGTAGTAACACATTTCACTGCAAAAGAAAAGAAAAAAACTTCAATCTCAATAGAAAAGACCACAGAGTACTCAACACAGATGGCAGTGACCATAAGAGTACCGACTAAAGCATGAGAGGTAGATAGTAACACTGGACAAGAATAGTATTCAGCTTTCTAATTTGAGGAGCTCAGAGAACATCTTTCTGCGCCTCTCCATCTGAGACGCCAAATTGGCTCAAGTCCCAGCTCTGTGGTCTACGATGTCTGAGCAGCTCTGCAGCCAAGACACATGGACCTCTCTGGAGTTCTGCAGAGAGCAGGTAAAGCCTCCAACACATCACCCCAGATTAGTGAGGAGGAATTAAAAGAATTCAAAAAAAGAGCATGGGGAAAGTAACTACTAATGGATGTTAGAACCACTATCAAACCAATTACCCACAAATATTTCACATAAATAGCCTGTGATGAACAATAAGGCTTTTTTGCCGGGCCTAGTGAGAACCAACAACTGAACTGGCTGCATACAAACAGCATTACATGCCACAACGGCTTTGTAAACATGTCTAATTTTTTCTGTACTGTATATCCAACAACTCCAATGAAACTGTCCATCTACATGTACTGAGAGCAGAGGCTCAACTGAGAGACAACAAATTATTTATAGTGCTTTGGATTACAACCTTAATCGGGTAACACATAACAGGATTTATGTGTCTTTCCCATGATGCATCTCTTGCCAGCATGTGCAACAGCACACAATAAACAACTGGGAGTGTTTGGTAATGTGCTCAAGGTTACGAATGCTAGAAAACACTGCTGAGCAACTGCTTCGAGTTTTTTTTTTTCATGAATTTCTCTCTCACTGCAGTTTCAGAGCAAACCAGACTGAAACACTACAACTTTTTTGCACGTTGTAGGCGGGAGGAAGACCATTCATTTCTTTAAAATGTAAATTTACCACTCATAAAAATGGATATATTCCCACTTTATCTGATCAGTGATGCAGCAGATGTTGGCATATTGATGTGACTCACCCCACAGGTGCGTCAGAAAGAGGAACGCTATAGGCAAAAGCATCGCTGCATCGCAAAAGCCGCTTAATGAGAAACAGTAAGCTCCTGCTGGAATACGCCACAGGCATTTTAGTTAGAGTGACATGAAGCATGAAGCCAGCAGTGTCTGCAAAGCTACTGATGCTCGTCTGACATCTTGCATGTTAACAAATCCCTTCCAATTACCACACGAAGAAGATTAAACATTCATTCAATTTGACTTTAGTTTGCCCACGACAGAGTGGCAGGGTGGAACGGCTTGTCATCCTGATTATTAAAAAAAGAGTGACAGGGCCTTCAAATAACGGATTGCAGCAACGTTTCACCAGAATTAAACATTACCACAGGCTTAAAGACAATAAAGATGAGAAATATATGTAATGCACATTAAACAACACTATGGAACGTCATGACCATTCAATACATCAACACTTCGCTTCATAAAGCTATACAGTTTTCAGAACAAGGCCTGTGTACTGTACTTACTTTTCAACAAAACAGTAACTGAAGTGTATGAGTCTCTTGAGTTTGCAACTCCCATGGCTGCAGGATCCAGCAATATGTCTCAAAGCAAAAGGAAGTATCTACATCAAAGCTTCTTCACATCAAAAATGATTCCAGTCATCAAAAATAACAGATGTTTGCTAATTCCTTTATATTCCTGATGGAAACCTGAAGACATCCTCCGACAGGTGCAAAAATGGGCAAGAAGTCAGTCCCTTGATGCACCGTCTTCCCTACAAGTTGTTAATGGATAGCAGATTTCGGTGTGACACTACTACTACTGCACTACTAGCTTACTTGAGTTCTCCTTGCTCTGCGTACATGCCCATCACCTGTTCTCCGGAAGCTATTCATACAAGCTCACAAAAATAAATCCAAGAGGCAATATATGGAACTTCTTGGAGCTGTGTGGGAACAAAGACTCTACGACCTCCTCACAACAAACCTGGGGCCTAATCCAATCAAGTCTCTTTAAGACCAAGAGTCAAAAATAAATCTACAGTAAATCCTAGGATTGCCCAGCATGGGGCATCCTGCAGAAACTCGCAATCACTGTGCTGTACCCAAGCATTTCCAAAATAAATACAAACTGGATGTTGACTAATCTCAGAAGTACTAATCTTATTTGGTTTCTTGGTAGATGCAGCTTTTAGAGGAAAAATCAGTTAAGCAATTAAATGCACATCAATTCCAAGACCAAGGAATCAGTACAGGTAAAGAGTCTATCAGCATAAACTCTCTCTCCTACTGGACATTACAGAAAGATTTAATGAAAGATCAAATTAAATCAAACAAAAGATACACAACATAGTAAACTATGGTGATCTTGGTATCTGAATCCTGGGCTTTGATATAAAACGAGACAATATCTGATTTGCAATTGTTAATAATCATAAAATGAACAACTTCTGATTTCCCATCAAATTCAGCTGAATTAAGATCTAATTTTCTAATTTGTACACAAAGATATTTGCATAAGCTATTTCTCAGGGGTTGCAGTGTCATAATCTGTCAATGACACCACAGACAGACCTCAGACGAATTCCTGTGATTTATCTGAGGGACTTGGTGGAGCATGTCTGCTCTAAACCTGTTGCTTAATTCACTTACCTCCTCGCTTTTTGCTGTATCTGGAGGCATTTCTGGATGAACCAGCAGAAGAAGCTCCAGCGCCTCGAACCGTCCCAACACAGCCCCCCATGTTTCCTCTTCACACCGAGGGCATGTCAAATCCAAGTCCTCGCTGGTGCAGGTAGAGAGCTAAATCCGCACAGCAGCAGGCACGTACAGCGGCTAACTGAACGGACTGCCTACATAATTATTTCCGTAGCTACACGGTGTGCTGAGGAATGTGTGTCAGTCCAAAGCAACGAAGGCGAACACGACACTCGCTGCAAAGCAGAGACAAAAGTGCTGAGTTTTCCTCTCAGGTGTCTCTTGTTGTCGTGTGGATGCTGCTAACGTGCTAAGCGCAAAGTTAGTGTTCCTGGTCGCCGGAGAAAGAACATTTGCGAAAATGATGACTTTGCTGTGGCCAACAGCACCTGCAACTGCGAGCGAGTAAACTAAAGCCTTTTAAATCAAATTTACTTAATCTATAGCCAGAATAACTATCTATAAAAACTACATATTCCCTTATTCCCTCTCGGCTGAAACTCTGAGAAGAAAGCAGCTACCCGACCCGTCTGTGTTCCAGCTCAGGTGAAGACAAAAATAAACTGCTACTTTTTAAAGTAAAAGTCCTGGCTTTAATTCCCATCGTAACATTTTTAATACATTATTCTTCGTTTCATCGCATTTGGTGAATACATTGAATTAGCTGAAGCAAATTAAATGCATATTCTAAATTGTTTAAATGCTATAGTTCTAATAACTGTTTATGGTGGGCACGCGAAGACCTTGACAATTTCATTGGTGGCATACTGCCATCTAAAGGATGTACCGTGTTTTACACTGTCCTGTACATTTTAGTGCATGGGTCCCCCAATCCCAGTCCTGAGGTCCCCACAGTGTGCACATTTTTGTGCTTTCCCTTATCTAGAACATCTGATTCAACTCATTGACTCATTACTAACCGTGTGTAGAGTTACAGTAGAGTACACAAAAATATGCAGAGCAGGACTGACCTCAGGAACCACTGCTTTAGTGTTCAGCTTAGGAAGGGCTTAAAAATGATCTCATTAGCTGAATCAAGAAAA
The DNA here is from genome assembly GCF_904425465.1 of Colossoma macropomum. NCBI lineage: Eukaryota > Metazoa > Chordata > Actinopteri > Characiformes > Serrasalmidae > Colossoma > Colossoma macropomum. The sequence goes on along the minus strand of NW_023494791.1, from coordinate 17,109,920 downwards.
AAATAATTGACTAAATATGCAGTGCCGGGACTGAGAACTACATTTTAAACTGATTGTAACACGTCCATCAGAATTTTCTAGACCATTAAGCATAATCAAAGAAAGACAGATCCTGTGAACTCATCTGTGTAGACTTGCCTGGTAAACTATCAGCATGTATGAATAACAAACCTTACACCTCAAACTTTGATCCAGCATAAGTAGAGCATTCTCTAGCGTGTAGGTAAGCTCGGTAAAAAAGTAGACTTGTAGAATCTCAGATGGTAGACTACATCACACAAAGCACACCATTACTGTGTTTCATGATGTTTATTTTCTTATTTTTTAATTTCACCTTGGCAAGTAGAAATAATGGGAATGATTAAGAATATAGTAATATTAAGTAAGGTGTAGAGCCCCTGTTTGTCTTTGGAACAGGTCCAGTCCTTCTGTAAGTGCAGCCATACTAGTCCTGAACTGTGTGTAGTGAGATATTAGGCCATTTAGAAAAAAAGCCTCTGAGTAGCATTACACCTTGAAATATAAGAACATTATGGTATTTGCACCAAAAGGGAGCATGTGGTCTTGTAAAATGGACTTATATTCCATGGTCAAAAAATGATCAACCACTGGATATGTAGCTTGTATTCCAGCAAATGCACTGTGCTTTTGCTTAGAACTACAATTAAATACAGCTGACATACTGCTAATCGGCAATCTCCTTAATATAACTAATCTGTTATTTTGGTCATGCTCTACATAACCACCATTTAAACGGTTTCACCTCACTGATGTCATAGCTAGATAACATCGGGAAAAAACCCGGTTGCATTCTCAAAAGGTAAAACAGCATAAAACTTTCAATTTCATAAGTATATAAAAATAATACACACACACACACACACACATACATACACACACACACGACACACGGATTATATATATATATATATATATATATATATATATATATATATGCAAAAAATGGGCACCCTTGTTTTGTTGATTTTCTAGTTAAAAAGAAAAACATCCTTTACAGAGAACACAATTCTGCACATTTTAAAGCACAACTGCTGTTTATTTGCTAAATTTTACAAAATAAATAAAACATCAAAACAAACAAAAATGTGGCACATACAAAGGTTACAGCACATTACATTTGATTTTTTTTTAAGAATATGTTATATTTAGCAAATCAATACAAATTCTGCTCTAAAATGTGAGGGCGTGTTAACGTTTTACCTTTTTTTATTTAGAAAATCAACAAAACACATAATGGGTATCCAAACACACACACACACACACACACGCAAATATATATATGCGTATGTGTATAATATATTAAACTATAAGATGATATATATTATCACATGATTCATATATAAGTTGATGTCAGGATTAGCAACCATAGTATAGATGTCCTTATGGATCTCTTGTCATAGTGACCAACTGTTAAGATTATACACTTAACCACAGCAAACCCAAAATTTGGTGATTAAACTTAAAGATGTCCATGAGGAAATGAATTTGTGATTTGGAGAATGCAAATAAGATATGTTTATTTGTTTTGTTTTTCCCTTGGAGTGCTGGGAACAATTGTAAAACTTGCTAAGAAGACATTAAACCACCACCTCATTCATTCTTTATGAAAACCATACACAATACGTTTCTGTTGGTTGTAGTTCTTTTAGAACCTGCACACATCGGTGCATGTTGTCACTTTTGGAACAAAACATTGTATCTCTATTTTTATTTTTTTTTTTTTTTACATTTGATCTGAAAATACTATTTTTTCTTTTACATTATGTAAACGTTTCAGAATGAACGGACCAATAGGAATGATCCAAAATTACTTGGAATAAAATCTTGTTACATTAAGGGTTTACACGATTTTGAGGATGCAAGGTTTTGTTCCAGCAGCGATGATATACATGATAAACAGATAAATAACATGAATATAAAACAGAGCCCATTTTCATTCAGTCAAAAAGTCATGCACAGTCTTGGTTCTGAAGGATTCTGAAGAAGCACAGCTCCGCATTCCCAATGTCTCTCACAAGGCAATATGCCCCAGTACAAAATGTGAGCTAGAAAAAAGGGCACCAATATCATGAGTTCTAAAACAAAAATAGACAACAAATGCACATATTTTTTTAAGAGATCAGTCTGTTCTTATCCTCCTCATGACTCTGTGTAATCCTTTGTCACCATAATTGCACATTTTTATTTGGCAGACTCCAAATGTGCAGGGCTTTTGCTCCACCTGCTGCTTTGGCAGTGTTGAGTGACCTCTGGAGTGAACTGGCCCCTACCAACATTACATCTGCTAGTGCTGATCCACTCACACTGGCATCATGTCCTTTTTAAGCGGGTAGATGTCCCACGTCAGCCCATCGCCATAAGGGACGTGTCCAGAAGGCAGCAAAACCCTCGTGAGCCAATGACTGTTAAGAGAGCATTAAAATATTACACTGCATGAATAACATCATGAATCTTTGAGCAAATAAGGATAGTCAGTGCTGCAACAACGGCTTTTGTGCAATGTGATGACGTGCTTTGTAATGCAATGTGCTGTAATTCTCCTAAATGTGGTTTGATATGTTAATGAGATTTTGTTGACACATTGTTATTAAGAGCCATTTCTAATTCATCTTTACCTCTTCTTCTCTACACCAAAGAACACCTTCCAGTTATTCAGTTTTCCATAGTTGAATGGATTCTTGTAGACCTGTCGCAAAAAGAAGCACACAGTTGCTTACTACATTATTTATTGCAAAAGAAATACTAATGATCACATTAGAAAAAATCATTTAGCTGTTATGATCCCATTATAAAAACATGTAACCCCTTAAAATACCAGGTTTATTACATTCTAAGGCTTATTATACAATAATTACATGGACAACAATGCAAAGTACCTGAGTTATTCTTAGTTTAAAAAAGTGTGTAATACAAGTTTGGTGGGCATATAAGGGATTAATTGTCATGTAATTAATACATAATTTTAAATGCAATCTACATTTGTCAGTTTCTCATAGAAAAAGTCAAACGTCTGTACGTATTTATTGCATAGTGAGAAGGTGAAAGTTACGATGAAGATAAAGGTCACTGGTCTAAAAATTCCTAATACACTGTAACTATAGTTAGCAAAGTAACTGTGCAAGAGGTTGCGGACCATCAAGTGTTCTTCCTGTAACCCCATTATATGGGAAGGTACATTGAGGCACCTCTAGTTCTTTGAGTACCCTATTGGATATTTAAGGCACCTTTAAATTTTACAGTGTAAATGGATCGTCACTGTACTTCAAACAATGTTTATCACTGGACAGACTGTTAAGCATTCACTCAAGCCGTCTTCTAAACACCCTAGATCCACTGTTAAGAGTATGTGGTTAACACTATCCACAGATACGGATCATTAGTAGTGTATATTCACAGCACTAAGCATTTAGTTTAGTGATTAAATCAGCATGAAAACCTTCACAGACACACTGTTTAATACTTGAACAAAAATATTATAAGCTTGGCCCTAATAATGCAGTGAGTGGATACCATAAGCTTAATGATGTGTGCTGGTGTTTCTACCTTTCCCCGCTTCATCATGCGTCTGGCCTCCTTACTGTTGATATGTCTCTCAATACTTGTCTCTCCACGGGAGATGAGGATAGCATGCCACACCGTCAAACCTCCTAAAGCAACTGCTACTGTGCTGTGGGCCACAGGACATGTTTAAAAATGATCATCTGGAAAATTAAAATTATCGAAAATTACTGACCAACTGAACAGGCTGGTAAAATAAAGTACCTTGTAAGGACCCACATGTAGATTACACTCTTATGAAACAGTCTGTCCTTAAAAGTGTAAGGTGGTGGTGGTGTGTGATAATAACTCTAATTGAGGAAGAAAAAAAAAAAAGATTGTGAAAAACATTTAGAAATCTCTTACATGTAATGGCTGATTTCTACAGGCAAAGATTGTAAAAATCATTAAAAAAAACAGTTTAAACAAGAAATTACTGATAATCATACACTTAAATTTTGATTTTAAAACATGTCTGAATTAAAACTAAATACAGATTTAACTTGATGGTAGTAAAATGGAATTCATAAATAAACACACTACAGTTGAGGACTTCCAAGGAAGCGTCATATTTGTTTTTGTACCCTATGATATTCAAGAATGAAAATTAGGCTGAAATTTGTCCAACAGAAAGAATAATGTAAACCCACTCAGTTACTACTGTATACACCAATAAATGTGTCAGATTAAAATAAGGTCGTAGGTAAACAATATGTCAATGTGAAGAAATCCGTGCTATTTATGCTTCCGATCAATAAGTCAATGTGCAAAAATGTTATAAAAACCTTAAAACAGCAACTTGATTGTCCCAAAATATGATGTGTTCTCAAATTGTCATGATTCAGGCTTTAATAAAATAAGGGCATTTGAATGAAGCTGTAATATGTTAACAACAGATGACCTCGACCCTCAAGCTGACCACAGAAACACCAAGATGAGTTAAAGGATTTCAATCACTGTGATATAAACCAAGTCGTTCAGAGTGTTTTGTTGTAAAATAGTGCATTCTAGAGAAACTTACCAACTCAGATTTCTTTACAATGGTGGTGCGAGGAACGAGAGTTTGTGAGGTCTAAAATGCAAAAATAGCTATTTTGCCCTGCATGTAGCTCTTTGCCATGAATAGCTTTTTTAAAAAAAATGTATTTCAGACCAAAATCTTTGTTGTACAACTATTGTACATCAATGTCACAGACATCCGACTTCATATCTTGTGTAGTCACTTTCTCTGAGGTAGCTTTCTGAGGCATTAAATGCTTCAGATGTCTGACTCCTATCACCACCACTGTTAAAAAATCCAACTCTCTAAGTTCCTCTAGAATGGTGCATTTCATATCCGACCACCTGAATGACGGTTTACACCTCAGTGATTTAATTAAGCAAAAACGTGATGGAAAAAAATTGGTGGAATTCCCCTTTAAAGAAACACTATCTAGTGAGAGGCAAAGCTTACTATACTACCTTCCCAGTCATGGACTCTTGTGGCAGGATTCCTATGAGCAGGCCTACACCTGTCACTGGAACCCCTTGTTTTTCCACATCCATGTGCTTGAAGTGCTATTGGAGAAATGGCAGAGACAGAACCAGCTGAGTTATTGCATGCACAGCATTTCAATGTTTGGAAACAGAAAAAGGAGGCAAGAGACACAACAGCATTAAAAAGACATAAGATAGCACAGTGTTTACAGAGCAAATGAGACTGCATGTTTCCCATGTTTTGAAACCAGACTTGTTAGTTCTTTTGCCCCCAAGTTTTGAATAAAAGGGTGTTAAAACAGAGCCCCACACTTTTAGCACAAAGGTGGCAATCCTTACATCTATGGCATTATACGCATCTATGAAGAGGTTTCGGCCACTGATGCTGCAATACAGGCAGCCGAGAGTCATATAGAGACAAAATGAAAAGAAATAGCGGTGGTTGAAATGACCAACACAATTGTTAAGCCAAGCTGAAAATGGACAGTTAAGGTTAAAAGTGGAAGGACAACATCAAAGGGAATAACAGATGTACTATTCCTTTCACTGAATCATTCTTGTAGAGACTGAAAAACAGACTACACTCTTAAAAATAAAGGTGCCCAAAAAAAGTTCTTTGTAGCGATGCCATAGAAGAAGCACATTTAGTTCCCTTAGGAATCTTTAAAGTTTACAGAATCATTGCAGAATGTAAAGCTCTTGTTCCAATTACAAGTTTTTGTATTTAAAAATTAGTTTGAAGGGTATACTAGAATTAAAGGGGAATTCCATTGATTTTTCCAAAATTCTGCATAAGTAAATGGTTAAGATATAAACAAAGTCATTCAGAGTGGCTGGATGTGAAATGTTCTAAACTAGAGAAACTTCCCATCTCAGAATTGTTCACAGTGGTTGGTGATAGGAACTGAAGTGTTTAATGCTTCTAAAAGCTCCCTCACAGAATGTTACTGCATGAAATGGTTATGAATTAGACATTGACATTGATTTACCATTCTTTTGTGATAAGGTTTTGGACTAAAATGTCTTTTTTAAAAAACACATTCATGGTGGGGAGGTACATGCAGGGCGCTGTGAGGCAAAAATAGTACCCAAAGAATTATTTTTTTCCACTATTTTACCATCAACAAAAATCAGAAGACATGTATAGGTTCACTAGTAATTTTAAACAGTAAATAAACACTGCAGAACAATGCAAAGAAATCAGAGTCGGTAGGTTTCTATACAATGAACCTATACACATCAAAACACTCTGAATCACTCTGCTTTCATCTTGACTGAATTCGCCTTTAATTTTTCATAGATATTGTTGGGTCAGACTCTGAAACTGTACAGTAGCACTACACAATTCAGGGTTTAGTTTTCTCTGACACACTCAATTTAAATGAATAATTAACTGATGAATTGAATCAGACATGTTAGAACAGGGGAATAATAAGCTGTGCAATACAGGAGGCTCTCAGGAGTTTATGAACTCAGCTTTGGGGCACTTTTCCCAGAACTGGATTAAGCCTAGTCTTGGACTACACTGCAGCACCAATAGAAAATCACCACTGGAAGTCATTTTTAGTGTAGGCTCCTGAAAAGGATACGACAGTGATGGTCCATTTTCAGTATGCACCTGCAAAGCGAAGAGGGCATCATGTGAAGGCAGTGTCAGCAGTATGTCTCAGACAAACAACACAGAAGACTGACTTGGACATTCTTGACATGAGACTACACTAACTACATTGTTCTTACGTGTTGCAAATCCCGCAGTGATGAGTCCTTGCTGGTTTTGGAATTATGCACTTTTTGCAGACAGACACAAATGGAATGTCATTCTTCATCTGAAAATCAAAATCAAAATATATGAAAATGGATTACTTTTCTAATTAAATATAAACATTGACAGTTTCACATATCTTTCACATACGACAATCATCTGTATATGTACTGAACCTTAGGAGGATATCCAGGGGATGTACTTGTAGCCTTGTAGTAGTGGAAGGTTATCATGACCAAGATCCAGTGTCCATAACAGATGTGCCAAACTATCCATCCAGGAGAATAGGTATGAAGGACCAAGGGGAGGAGGCAGAAGTATGCAATAAAGAGGATGGAGCTGGTGAGAGCTACCACTAGAAACACAAAAACCTCAAAAAAGAGAAAAACAAACCATCTTATAAATAAACCGGATACCAAATATTACAAATTTAGTGATGTGTGCAATCTATCTAAAGAAAATATAGACACATTTTACAGGTATTTATAAGCTTACCTTCCCGAACCAGCGGGTAAGAATATCCACCATCCAGAAGACTGGCTCAAAGAGGGAATCTACCACCACATCGGAGTTGGTGAGCGAGTTGAAGTAGAGGGACTTTAAGAGGAGTCTAAAGTAGCTCAGGGGTTCCCTTAGTCTCCGAGGCATGCGGTTGCGACTGCGTCTGGAGCAGCCCCGTAACCATCTCCCAAACAGATGCATGACACTCGTGCAGGGACGCATCGTGACGCTAGAAAACAAGAGGTATAATATCACTTGCCATTGTGTATTAACAGAAAGAATATGCAACGCTTATAAATCTTCTTAACAGATCTTTTTTTGCAAAACTGACAAGTTTTCAACTGTGTACGTCTTAAGCAAGCTGTGGCAATTATCTACAAAGTACGTTCTATAACAAACAGTCTATACAGTTACAGTAAACATCTCAGTTAATAAGCAGGCATACTAATTCCAGTTATACTGGAAATAAAGTACACAGAAAAAAAACACTGCTTTCCATACACCCTACAAGTCCTATCTAAAGGATGCAAGAAACTGGTCCAAAAGCATGGCAAGCTTTACTGGAACAACTCTTTAGTAATGAAAAAATGTAAATGAGCAAGACAGTAAACATAAAATATATTATGTAATATTTCCAAAATGTAGGAATTTTCTTTTTCAATCCTGGGCTGGATTTCCTGAAAGCATCTTAGGACAAAGATTATTCTGAAATGGTAGAGTGAGCATCTCACTGATTACAATCTCTCACCAGTTATAGTTCTTACTTATAATAGATGCTTTTGGAAAACAGGGCCTTGGATAATTAGTGGGCAATATAGCAGAAATATAATAACATGATAACATGATAATTTTTCATGTTACACAATATGCATTATAATTTTTAGTTTTTTTTTTAGAGGTTTGATTAGTTGGAACAGAAAAAAAAATAATAGTGGTACTTTAAAAAAAAATACTATCAACAACTATATGTACAACGATTTTAATTCCACGTTTCATACTGTGCTGCACTAAATCCCATTTGTAATGTCTTTTTCTTTAAGTACTGACAATATTGATATCCATGATTATGCTCAGAAAAGCTTATTGTGACACAATGTCATGTTATTTAACATGATATCGATACATATTGTCATGCCTTGTCACGGCTTTTTACATTCTTGTCCATACAGAGAGCTTTCTTATCATTTCAAAAGGAGTGATTCTGTAAGTTCAGCAAGGTGCACTGAAGACTGGAAGCCAAGCTCTGCTTAATACCATGTAACCCTGAGACACCTCAGCACACTCAGCATTTAGATCAGTAGCCAGTGGCCCTCTTGCTGAACTTATAAGCCAATTAGTAAGACGCAGTATCTGATCTATCTAAGCAGATCAGGTCTAGCTAAAACGAAATGACTCAAATGTATATCATAAATACACGCTGGTCTATTTGATCATCATCTTATTTAGTATCTATTCCATTGACTCAAACACTTGAAATATCAGTTGTTGAGGTCATCTGATAAAATCTGACTAAACCTACTATGTATATGGAACAAAACATGCATCACTCACAAGAATACAATGTGAGTTTTCAGCACAAAAGAAAAAAATGTAAATTTTGTAGTGCTTATTCTAATGAGTTAAATTCTTCACCAACTTACACAGCCCTCCACGAGCTCAATCAAGTGTGTTAGAGCAGGGAAAACAAACCAAAAATGAACTAAATCTAGCCATCACAACACACAGGGCCAGGCAGACAGTTAATACTTCTTTCTCTGGATTGCTGGGTTTAGCCAGATGTTTAATCTTCAGCAGACAGGCTTCAAACCGTCCTGATGAAAAGCCATGCGCCCCTAATTCCCTTCTGAACGAGAGATTAACAGAGCCTCGCACGAGTGCGCATGCACACACATACACATACATCCTTTTACTTGATGATGGGAAGGCCAGTGACAGAACACCACTGACAGTTGTTTGGTGAATGTCTTTGTTGTACTTTAGAGATGTCTGAGATGGAGGTTTAAAGCTTAACTAAAGTCTTACAGTATTCAAAATAATAACTAGTAAAATGCTGGCTGATCTGAATGACACTGGGCTGCCTCCCCTGAGTGGACATGGAAATCCTGACGTTCTGCATTCCATGCAGGGCGTGAGGAGCAAGTTTGAAATAAAGGGCTGTCTTGAGAGAGTGAGAGTGAGAAGCACCACTGCTATCAGCCATCAACCCATTCAGCACTCACTACAACCACAACTAAGCGGTACATTTAATCTCCAGTGTGACCAAATTAAGGATTAATGATTTCTCATAGCAGGTTTCTCATAGGAGAATATACTACACGAACGCTTCACGCTAATACTCTGTTAAAATAACACTATAATACTTAAACACATAGCCACCTTTAAACAAGCAGCTCTCATCTTTTTGGGTACAGTACAGCTCGAACACAGATATTTTCCTTACCTCCACGGTCTCACCTCACGGTCTTCCTCTGTCAGAAGCACCCGAAGCCAAACCTCAGCTCATGGTAGTGCTAAAGAAGGATTTAATCGCGGACATGAGACAAATAATTCAGCCAGTTGTTCCAGCCCTTTTGGTGTCTTTCACTGCTCGGCGACGCTCAGGTTCGTGGGTTGAAACTGCTGGGGATTTCAAGGAATTGTGGGAATTTGAGTCTTCTCACAAGTCAGCGACGTTTCAGGAAAAGGAAGGCAAAATCGTATTATAATAGCCTCGTCCTCTTGTCTATGCGCTGATAGTGATAAACAGTTATATTAGTTTGCCAATGATTCCAGAGACGGTTAAATTTGCGCCGATTCAGTATTTTTAAGAGCCAGTGTCTGACATCTTGTGACGAATAAAATAATTCGTAATTTAAATTTGCTTCGATTCGACTCGTTAACCTAGTTCGGCAGATATCCTAAGGGACAGGAAAACATTTGCAAGCTTCATTCAGTCATGTTCTCCGGCATTTTTTTAAGAATTCACCCTTATTTTATGGTTACACTACAGGAAAAGGAGAAGGTCACGCCGTCGAAAGGCATTGTGGTTCTTGTAGTCCAAAACGTGTATTGCAGCACGTGCATGACATTAAACTGTCTTCTTCTTCGCTGCACAGTTATGGCATTCAGTTTTAATTTCAGTATTCCGTTGCAGACTAAGGAGAACTGTGGCGACGACAGTCGAGATGATAGAAAAAGAAAATGTAGATGTTCTGAAGAACCAGAGCAAGCTTGTAAGTAGCGAGCTAACGTTAGCTGCGGTTGGAAAAATGGAACTAGCCTGCTAATATAAACGGTCTGCCTTCATGAACGTTAGTTGCTAAAGGCTGTATATCGTGCTGTAGTATTATTGCATATATTAATGTTTTTACACACACATTGGTCCTTCTACCGTGGCTAGGCAGCGAATTAACGAAGCCAGCGTTAGATATAACTTTTCTTGCATGCACAAATGTGTAAGTTGTCTTGTACAGGTAAAGTTAGAGGATTGTTCAACAGGTAACGTTAGGTCTAGCTTTAAACAGCATCTCAACAATCTGTACGTAACTGAATGCTTTCTGCATCCCCCGTAGGAGGCCAGTGAATCTGTCCATAAGAAGCTAAAGGAAGCAGTAGAGCACAAGCCCACGCCGGATTTTCTTTCCCACTCTGAGAGCTCGGTCACAGAGACGGTCAGCATAGGCACATTACCGCCCCTCCATTACCTCAACGAATCTGTGTTTGAGCAAACTGCCCCTGAGCGTGATGACGGTGAGCACATATTGTTTCAGACTGTGACCCAGAATACAGACCTGATAACGGGGGTGTATGAGGGGGGCCTGAAAATCTGGGAATGCACCTATGATCTGCTGGAGTACATTGACGATGAAGGAGAGACGTTCTCTGAAAAAAGAGTCCTGGACTTGGGCTGTGGAGCTGGACTACTTGGCATTCTGGCATTAAAGAGAGGAGCCAGTAAGGTCCACTTCCAGGACTACAACAGTACTGTGATAGAACAGTTAACAATGCCCAATGTGTTCCTCAATTGTGAGGAGGAGAGTGATGATGAAGAACAGGGAAAAAAAGATGGAAGCCCCCCAACTAAGAAAAGAACCTTGGATTCTTCCCGTCGTTCACTCTCAGATCGCTGCAGTTTCTTATCTGGGGACTGGACTTCCTATCTCTCACTGATGCAGAGTAAAGACTCCACACTGAAATATGACATCATCTTCACATCTGAGACCATCTACAATACAGACTACTACCCTTCTCTTCATAATGTATTTCATGAACTGCTTGCGGAGGATGGAGTTGTCTATTTGGCAACAAAGTCTCATTATTTTGGGGTTGGGGGTGGACTTTATTTGTTTCAGAAGTTTGTGGAGGATAAAGATGTGTTCCAGATCAAATCTTTAAAAGACATCGATCAGGGCCTTAAAAGACATATTGTTTCTTTGACCTTCAAGAAATCACACTCATAGCTTTTTTCCTATGGTAGGAATGGAATGAGCTCTCATCTGTATAGACATTTTTGCTACATGCTTGAGCGTCAGACGTACATTTAGAAGATTTGTATGTGTCTGTATGGAAACATTTTGTAAGGGCACTAACCTAATTTGGGAGAACTTCTCTTGATGCAGTATTGGCCAAGCAGCTATTGAACCTATATTAAAATGATTTATTTTATCAGACTTGTGTGTTATGCCCCAAAAAAGCATCCACTTGCTGTAGCACTCGGTGTTACCACTTCAACAAAGGATCACATCATCTCTTGAATTGTTGCATGGGTTTAAAGATTTTATTCATCCTCTCAGTTTACACAGTTTGACAACAATACATATGATACATGATGTGCAGAGCACTTCGGCTGACTCCCTTGCTGTAGCATGGCATAACCGTCATTAACTATATTGGGGATCTAAGTACCTTGTCTTCACTCCCTTTAAATGTTCTCAGAGCCCAAATAAAAGAGATTTGTCTAAACACATGAGGAACAAGCATGACATTACTTCTTAGAACTGTGTTTACATTTGTAAACTGAGCAGACCACATTCCTTCCCGTTTTAAAGCCTCTCTGCTATGATGATAACCGTATAAGGAGTCTTTTTCATGTTACAATCCCTCTTTGTACAGCCTAATAAAATTTTAGTATGCTTTGTGGTCCACTGCAAATTATGAAAGACATTCCGTGGAAGAATGAGAAATTTTAAAGACAACTTTAGTGGTCCCTGTATACAGGTTTGGTCAATAAATACTATTTATGTGTTATTTAGACACACTAAAATAACAGTTCACACACAATGCAAATGAATATACAAAACAATTTCAAATGCAAACCCACACTGAATCCTGATGTTGTGTGGTGTCAGTAGTGGTAACTCCTTTTAGAGCCATTCGGTGCTGACAAGTAATCCCCTGGTAAAAGTTGGCCTAAGGAAGGAAACTCTACTTCTTGGCCTTGCCCTGTGCTGCCACCGCCTCCATGGCCTTCCGCACAGTCTCCTTGTCTCCCAGGAACTGCATTGGCTTGATGGGCTTCAAGTTCTTGTCCAGCTCATAGAGAATGGGGATGCCTGTAGGGAGGTTCAGCTCCATAATGGCTTCCTCTGACATACCTAAGAGTGCAAGAAACAAGCTGTATTAGCTCAACCACATATGATTAGCGCATGAACAAAATATTTTTGAATGCTATAATGATGCTGCAGGAATAAGGTTTAAACAAAAGCAGGAACATCAGAGGAACAAAATACAGAATTTAATAATTATATACGAAAGAATGCAGCACTTACCTTCCAGATGCTTCACTATACCCCTCAGACTGTTGCCATGGGCAGCAATCAGCACCCTCTTGCCCTTTTTGATTTGAGGAACAATCTCTTCATTCCAGAATGGTAGGGCACGGGCAATAGTGTCCTTCAGGCTCTCACAAGAAGGTAGCTGGTCCTCAGTCAGATCAGCATAACGCCGGTCCTACAGAAAAGAACCAAACAGGCAGTCATTTTTTGTGTAAATCTGGCCCAAATTAGCGATGTCCCAGTGTCCTCAAGCCTTATCTGGTCACAACTCTTGAGAGTGGCTGTTTACACAACTGCACAGCATCTCAGCTAAACTTTGGCTTTTGGACCATAGCCTATTAACCAGTAACCAGCTGTATACTGCAGTGGCTGTGTAATGATCCTGTTACAGATCAGTCACTAGGGGGATAATTATATCAACGCACAGTGGTAAAAATAATGAAACATATGGGTTTTTGTTGTGCTAACCTCATGGGTATGTTTGGGCTCACCTTGCTAATGACACTGTAATAGTCATGGTCTGCCTCCATGGGAGGAGGAGGGATATCATAGGAGCGCCTCCATATCTTGACCTGGGCCTCACCATGCTTGGCAGCAGTCTCAGCTTTGTTTAACCCAGTCAAACCGCCGTAGTGGCGTTCATTCAGCCGCCAGGTCCTGTGCACTGGAGGCCACATCTGGTTAATGCCATCCAAGACGATCCATAATGTACGGATGGCCCTCTTCAGAACAGAAGTGTAGCAAATGTCAAACTCAAACCCAGCATCTGCAAAGGCAAAATATATGTATTAAATTTTATACAGCAAACAGGTAATAGTGTGAATTTCACGTTTTGACGATGAGAGACTGTTAAATAGTGTACATTTAACAAGTATATTAGCATAAAAAGAGAAGTTGGTATCATCATCATGAGGCTTAAAGCATCATGACATGTGTATCAGGCCATTCGGCACATGAAAGGACAACGCTCCACGCAGCACGTTCGCAGCAGACTGCACACGCCTCATACGTCACCGGTAGGCGGTACATAGCTGCTCAGAGGGAGTCTGATTGGTTCAGACTCAGCGAGCACGTTTCAGGAGGCGGGGATTCAGCGAGAGAACGGAAAACACGCCCCCTGTCCAGGAAATCGATGCTCGTGGCGAATCATTTGGAAAGTCTAAATGACTAGATAAAAAAGACTCATTCTAATAAAACTGTTCTCTTTTAAAAGAAAAGGTGAAAACGATCACGCAAAACTACCACAAATTTACGGATTTATTAAAAAAAACAAGCAAGTTCATGTGTTGGCGTTGCAAACGCATAATCCCTGACAATACTAACACTATTTACGGCGTAAAACTGTACTACTGTAGAAGGTGCTTGTAAACGGCGCTGTTACTGACCTTTTAAAGCCTGTCCGCCTCTCCTTGCCTCCTGAATCCCAGTTTCGCTAAGGTCAGCGTCGAACCAGCCGCAGAAGCGATTTTCTTGGTTCCAGCAGCTCTCCCCGTGGCGAATCAGAACTAATTGGTAAGCAGCCATTTGGAATTTGGATATTTACAGCAACAACGTGTAGATACTGAACGAACTGTTCACGCTAACCGGGCGAGAGTCAGACAGGTAGCCGACCTCTGCGACTGCTCTATGAAATGTCTCCTCTCCTGCTGTGATTGGCGGGACTTTCGCGGACGTCAGCTCCCGCTCAATATTCCACCAATCAGAACGAGCAGAAACGCGGAACTGCGCAACGGCGCTCCGCCTTTTGGCTACTGATGTGTAACTGTGCATCTGAGGAGAAATTGCCGCAGAATGTATCCGGTGTTACATGCACATGTATTAGTCCACACTTGCTACCCATAGAGGCGCTGTTCATTAACATCTGCATGCAGACCGGCACTTTCTGGTGCATGTAAGTTTTCATACGAAAGGTAGTAGTGAGTAAGTAAGTAAAGTTTATTTATATAGCGCTTTTTACAACAGGTGTTGTCACAACAGCTTTACAAGGAAATGAGCATTACAAAAAGAAATCCGGGTCCAAGCCCCCATGAGCAAGCCAGTGGCGACAGTGGCAAGGAAAAACTCCCTAAGAGAAACAGGAAGAAACCTTGAGAGGAACCAAGACTCAGAAGGGGAACCCATCCTCCTTCGACACCGGATAGTAAACATTGTTAGTATAAAGTATTAAGTATGATAGTGCAAAAACAGGGTAAAAGGTGGAGCAAACAATTAATTTGAATAGTTTAGTTCATGCAGCAGCAGCATCAGTGGGGTCAGGTTGTGGGGGTGAGGTTTGCACGGCGAGCAGTGGCACCCGATCAAGGCAGAAGAGGCAGCAGCATCAGACGCACAGGATGGGCAGCTGTTCAACTCGGCGAAGAAAAGAAAGGAAAACACATAGAGAGTCAGTTCTGTAATGGGTGACCGATCACAAATTACAGTGTTAGCAGAGACTCTGGCAGGTATAGAACTGACAGGAGAAACTAATTACCAAAGGCTTGACTATACAAGTAAGTTTTTAGCCTAGACTTAAAGACTGACGCTGTGTCTGAGTCCCGAACATTAACAGGAAGACTATTCCAAAGCCGGGGGGCTTTGTATGAGAAAGCTCTCCCCCCTGACGTAACTTTACTAATTCTAGGTACTAATAGTAAGCCAGCACCTTGTGATCTAAGTAGGCGTGATGGTTCATAGTGGGAGAGAAGTTCACTCAGGTACTGAGGGGCGAGTCCGTTCAGAGCTTTGTAAGTCAGTAAGAGAATTTTATATCCAATCCGAAATTTAACTGGCAACCAGTGTAAGGTTGATAAAACTGGTCTGATATGGTCGAATTTTCTGGTTCTTGTAAGGACTCTGGCTGCAGCGTTCTGGACCAACTGAAGCTTGTTAAGGCTTTTGCTGGGACATCCAGCCAGCAGGGCATTACAGTAGTCTAGCCTTGAAGTAATAAATGCATGAACTAACTTTTCTGCATCCTGTAGAGATAATGCATTTCTCAATTTAGCAATATTGCGGAGATGCAGGAAGGCTGTTCTAGTAATATTAGTTATATATGCGTCGAAGGACAGATCAGGGTCTATAATGACACCAAGGCTTTTTACAGATGAGCTTAATGCAACTGAGAAATTGTTAAGTATAAGTGTAAAATCAGACAGTTTGTTTCTAGCTGCATTTGGACCAAGAAGCAGAACCTCTGTTTTATCCAAGTTTAGAAGGAGAAAGTTACTCGACATCCAGTCCTTTATGTCTTTTATACAGTCTTCAATTTTGCTAAGTTTAATTCTATCATCTGGGTTGCTCGCTAAATATAACTGAGTGTCATCGGCATAGCAGTGGAAGTTTATGCCGTGTTTACTGATAATGGTGCCTAATGGTAGCATATACAGGTCCTAAAACAGAGCCTTGTGGAACACCATACTTTACTTTTGTGAGAACAGATGATTCACCGTTTATATTAACAAACTGATAGCAATCAGTGAGGTAGGACCTGAACCAGGAAAGAGCTATTCCTGTTACCCCCTACAAGGTTTTCTAGTCTGTCTAGTAAGATAGTGTGGTCTATTGTGTCAAATGCCGCACTAAGATCGAGAAGGGACACGTGTATATAATTTCTTAAAGTAGGTTTAATATACTTACAGTACTGTGGAAACGTTTAGGCCTTAACTTACAATAGACATAACATAACATTAACACAATAAGTGGTGATTTTAAATGTCAATGTATTTGTTTAAACATTTGCAAACTTCTCATAGCAGCCCTTATCATCCGATGCCTGCCCCCACAATAGAGCCTGGGTAGGTTAAGCAATACTTCATTGTATTAAATTAAGTGTGCTGGTGATGAAATGATGGCTGGGGGCGTCCAGACATCTGGAACAAAACTTTGTTTTTCCAACTATTTCACAAACTATTTTTTTCCCCAAATAACACATTATACATTTTACTGTATTTATGATTTTTTACTTCTACTGTAATTATTCATGGTGTTTTTACAGTACTGTAAATGTGCCTTTTTTATTTTTACAAATATGATTCATGTGCATGCCGGTATGCTGAAAAGGATAATTAAATATATTTCTTTTGGTTTGGAAGAGTCATATCTAAGAACATCCCAGCTGGAATATGAATTTCTCTACATTTTATTTTTATGCTTGCCTCTAAAGAAGCTGTTATGTTTGCTGTATTGGCTTGGTGGGCTTCAAGTTCTTGTTCAGCTCAGAAAGTATGGGTTTGCTTGTAAGGAGGTTAGGACCTGTATTTGGGTTGGGTTGCTAGTCTTGCCTTCAGTCCGTGGAAACAAAAGGGCGTTGTGTTTTGGTAACTCTATACGTCACAGTAAACAGTTCTTATTGTTTTGTCCACTTGTTCACATGAGAACAAAATTAATTTCTGATAGTAAAGGTCAGGGAAGAAATGATATTATAAATTGCATGAGTAATCCTGGACACAGCATAGAAAGACAACCACTTCTTTATTGAGACATCTC
Organism: Colossoma macropomum; assembly: GCF_904425465.1. Taxonomy (NCBI): domain Eukaryota; kingdom Metazoa; phylum Chordata; class Actinopteri; order Characiformes; family Serrasalmidae; genus Colossoma; species Colossoma macropomum. The sequence goes on along the minus strand of NW_023494791.1, from coordinate 17,092,406 downwards.
TCAGTATGACATACATGTTAGTTAGGCTGCTAGGTAATTCTGAAAGCTGAATGCATCATTGATGAGGGAATTTTTCATAGACATACACTTGTTCAAGGTTAATACTTGGTTGCAAACCCTTTGCATATGACAAATGCCTGAAGTAAGATGCTCTCTTAGGCACGTAATGCAGGTATTTTCAGTTCCTTCTTGTTTCAGGGGCTTTTTAGGTGTAAACTACTTCAGTTCAACTATCTTCAGTGCCCAGTAGGGTTCAGGTCAGTTTAATGACTTGGTGAGTCAACAAAACTCCCCCTTTTGACCTTAAAAACTACACAGCAGCTTTAGTAGTTTTACATTATTGGGCCCCTATGACATGCAAAGAGCTCACTTTACGGATGATGTGACTCTATACAGCAGTGGCAGAGTGAAAAAAAGTGTACATCCTAAATGTTCAGATAAAGCTGAATGCCTCAGTGGGTGATTCTCCACTTTATAGCAGGACAGTAATCTCAAACACACAGTTAAAGCATTGTGTGTATTGTGTGGAGTGTGTATGACTGACCAAGTCAATCACTTGTCCTGAGCATGCTTTTCCCTTATAGAAGACAAGAATGCAGATGGAAGCCTTCAAAATTGCCAGGAACAGAAAATACCTACATTGCAGGCCTGACAGAGCAACACCAGGAAGGAGTCAGTGTCTGGTGACCTCTATGGGTTTGCAACCAAGCACAAAACTTGACAATGTGCATGTGGCACCTCATCAATGATGCATTCAGCTTTCATAATTACATAGCAGCCTGACTAACGTCACTGGGGAATTCATTATTGACAGGGTCTTTCTCTTTTGAGAGAAGGACTAGGGGAGAGGGGGGCACAACCTAAGTTGAATTGTTTTGAAATAATATGAGAGTGATATGAAATTCTTTCATTGTTTACAATGAATATACAACACTGAATATAGAGGAAAAGATAAAAGAAAGCAGCCTGTCATTGGACAGAAGTAGTAATGAAAAATAGAGCTATGAAATTCGGTCACTGTTGCCAGTGAATACCAGTGACTACCTTTAGGAGCATATCCCAGTGAAAATGAAAGTTACATCCATAAACATAAGTGGCTACTGTTAGAAGCCTATCAAGATTATCTGTTAGTATGAATATGAGAAGAGCTCAGTGTAGCATTGTGTGGCAGGTGAAACAGTGTCTATGATTAAATAGTTTGAGTGTGTACTAGTATCATCAGCAGGGTGAGTGGCATGCAGGTGAGGCTTTCTGCACAGCATTGGACAGCAGGAAGCTCCATGATGGTCAAACTGGTCTAGAGGGCAGGTGAGCAGGCGCACCCAATCAAGGCAGATGAAGCAACATCAGACTGCACAGGATGGGCAGTTGTCCAGCTCTGCAAACAAACACACAAACAGTTCTGTTTGGGGTGACTGAGAACAGTATAGAGTGTTGACAGAGTGCAAGCAGTGACTCTGGCAGGTCTAGCTATTACAGCCTAACTAAAAAGGGAGAGCCAGAAGACAGCAAAGACATGAGGGCTCCCTGAGATGTCAGCACCCCTCCGCTCCACTGTCAACAACAACAAATTTGAGTGAGAGTGTGAGAGCAGCAGGACGACAGCACCTCAGTTTACCAGAATGCTCTATGTACATGGATCCCCCAGATCCTTTTATCTAACAGGAGAAACTAATTACCAAAGACTTGACTAAACAAGCAGGTTTTTAGCCTGTACTAAAAACCCAAACACAGACTGGAAGGCTATTCCAAAGCTATGTATGAAAGGGCCCACCCCCTGATGTAACTCTATTAATTTTAGGTACTAATAGTAAGCTGCCACCTTGTGATCTAAGTAGGCATGATGGTTCATGATAAAAGATAAGTTCACTCGGGTACTGAGGGGTGAAGCCTTTTTGAGCTTTTATTTCATCACTGTCCAAAGAAAAACAAGTGTCTCTAAAATGGAAACCTTACAGGAGAGGACAAAACGTTTTTTATTTTCAATGTAAGTTAATGTAATAAGTTTTTATTTGAAGCAATTTTGGAGCATTTCTATTGATCCAATCGTCATTAAAATTTTCACACAATGTAAAGGACAACCGTAGACCTCAAATAAAATTTAAAATCACAAAAAATTGAGGTTTTTTATGGGACAACATCGATATGTTGGTAGCAGAATTTTGTACTGAATGCGGAATTTAACTGGCAACCAATGTAGGGTTGATAAAACTGGGCTTATATAGTCAATCCTTCTAGTTCTTGTAAAGGACTCTGGCTGCAACATTCTGGACTAACTGAAGCTTGTTGAGGCTTTTGTTGGAACATCCAGACAGCAGGGCATTACAGTAATCCAACCTCGAGGTAAAAAAAAGGCATGAACCAGCTTTTCCATATTCTGTAGAGACAGTGCATTTCTTAATTTGG